>NW_017728886.1:211173082-211190611 GCF_001723895.1 Crocodylus porosus | reverse complement strand
CAATATCTCAGCTGTCTGCCTCAGTTTCCAGCCCCAGTCTACCTTAAGTAAACCCAAGCCTCAGTTCCTCCGCCAGCTTCTCTGTAGTCCACTGGTTCCAATCCTAGTTCTGGCAACTTTCACCCCCTACACTTTAACTCTCTCTCTCTCACCTTAACCTTCCACCAAGTATCCCAGGTACCCCAAGCACAAACATACACACTTTACCATCCAAGTTAGGAACTCACCTGTGTGTATGTGTACATGGGTTGTATGCGTGTGAACTGGTGAGTGTGTGTGTGTAAAAATATATATATGTTATTGTGGGCATGATATACGGATTAGTGATCTAGGTCTAACTTTTGGGGTGTATAGTGTATGTGCTTGAACTGGTGATAGGTATGCACGTGCCTAGGCTGGTTTGGATGTATATGTGCCTGAGCTGGTGGTGTGTGTTTGTATATGTGCAATTGTGTCACACTCTCCTGTCTAACAGTGTAATACTGAGATCCTGAGAGTTGGCCTGACCCCACAGGGCAACAACACAATATTATAGACTATGAAAGCAGGCAAAGTTTCTGGCTGTCAGGCAGTTGGTATGGGTGTCCTGTTTTTACCAGTATGGATTCTTTAAAAACTTAATTTTTGTACTATTTTTATTATAGTAATGAAATCCTTAGAATTCCCACTGTATCCACGTTTCAAAAAAATAAGCAAGGAAAGTAAATATAAAATGGTATTTTAGGTCAAAATGAATTTGATATCATCTCACCGTTGACTGAAAAAATATGGGCTATTTCTTCTATTAAATGCATATTTTGGTCCATACATGAGAAATGCTGTTTGATATTATCTCCTCTTAGCAATGTGTCAGTTTCTATCTGAGGGCTTGCAGACCATTGGGATCACAGTTAGGGAAATAACTGGTATAAATTTTCAAACCACATCTTTAGCTTAAAAACAAAACAAAACAGTGCAAGTTATATATAGACCAGGCTTGGAGGATGCCAGCTTTAAACCACAGTAAAATTCTCTCAGGACAGGAATCCCTAATTGATCAATTTAAGGCAAATTTCTGGTATCTTCTATGCTATGAAAGAAGTGCAAAGGATGATAGATCTGAAGATCAGACTTAGTACACAGAAGAACAGCAGAAAAAAGCCTTTGTAGGGTTGAGGCTGGGGATTTAGAGGAGTGAATAACTGCCTACAAAAACAAGCCTTTCTATTAAAGAAAGATACTATATTTCTATTAGCTTTACTTTGGCTAAATACAATAACAAACAATCTTCTGCACCAGCTAGAGGTTAATTATGAACCTTCCAGGGAAATGTAACCTGCTTTTTAGCTGCAATAATACAGCACTATAGACATATCAACTTGCCTCCCCCTTCAGTTTTGGCTTCCTTGGGACTACCGAGGGTAGAAAGCATTCTCCCACATAATGATTATTTGCAGAATTAGCACCTTGAGAACTTACACAAGGGTCTTCCTAAAAGTAGCAGTAGAGTCGATGGCTGTACAATCTATGCCTATAAACAAGGGGACGTGGCTTTGCTGGAGCCAGCCAAAGAGCAGTAATCAATCAATAAGCTCCCTGGGCTAACATTTAAAACTATATAAAAAACAATCTCCAATCACTCCTGAACATTTAAAAGATATTAGGCTCTTCTCTGGACCAGAATCACATAGAATGTTACAAAAGAAATAAAAGCTAGAATGAAGAAAAGACTTAAAGATCTGTAAGTGAGGTACATAGCCCACAGAATAAAATCCAAAACTCAGTTTGGCACTATACACTGTATAGGGTGAGGTACGCAATCTAGAAGGGCAATTCAGATAACATACATGAAGAAGCCACCTGGAAAGGCTCTTGCCACAGCCCTTCCTGGTCTTGTTCCACGTGGGGCAGTTTTGCCTAGTCACAGCAGCAGTTGTGATGCCTGCATTGCAACACTGTTAAAAGGCTCTCATAGCATCTCAGTTGAGAACCACTGGATTAGGGTGCTATGGATAAGGACAGACATGGTCTTGATTGTGGGTCATGCTTTTTTTGTTTAGTTTTTTACTACAGGATGCATGAACAGCCCTTTAGAGGACCAGAATTTTGCATTTATCAACCTAACGGCCACCACCTACTGCTTGTTTTAGGTAACCATGTTTTTTGGGGATTTAACCTGAAAAAACTCATTTACAGAATTCTTACTTATGGAAACCCCCATTCTGCCTCTGTCCATTTTATACTGTAACATGAGGAAACCTTGGTGAAAGTGAGGATAATTTTCTCAAAGAGCTTCCCCAGGATCAAAGTAAAACTAACGGGCCTATACTTACCTGGGTCCTCCCTCCACCCTTTTTTGAAAATGGGGACCACATTAGCCTTCTTCCAGCATCAGGGGACCGCAAAGCCCAGCACCAGAGGGGCACAGTGACAGGGGCCACAGAGCCCAGTGCCAGAGAGGTTCAGTGACAGCTATAGGGGCCAGAGGCCCAGTGACAACAGGAGGCCAAGTCAGGCCAAGACCTCACCAGTGGGATAATATTTACATGCAACCTGTGAGGCATGGGGCATGGTAAAGGGGAGGTTTTGGAGCCATGCATCTAGCCCAGTAAGACTTAGGTGTCCCATGAGGCAGTGACTGAGTGCGGGACTTGGCAAGGGATCCAAGAACACACAGGTTCTAGTGGCATTCAACAGGACTGTGACCACACAGGAACTTGTGGGCAGCCTCCCTATTTATGATCTTAATCAACAAGACATGGCAGGAAAAATTAGAAAGTGCCCGCAGGGTGAAGCTGGCATGGTCACAGAGCCCTAGGGGCATCACAGCCATCCCTGGGGACCCTGTGTTGTGGCAGTGGCTATAACTAATGAGATTAATAAATGCTTATATCTCAGTACCTATGAGGCTGATTTTGATGACTTTAAATAGGTATTGCACTAACCCACAAACTTTCTTTGTTTTGATGAGGAACGGTCCATTGTTTGGCAGCTCTAAGTTTTTGAATGCAAAATAACAACATTACTGACCACTTTTTTAGCAACACAATAAGAATGCTTGTTTCTAGTAGAACATTTTACCATACATTTCTTCCAAGTCACATTTAATATTATTAACAACACAGGTACAAATGATTATAGAACACATTTAAATAAAATAGAACACTTCAACTCAAATTTGAAGTCAAGTCTGTGACATGGCATACACTGTATATTCTTAATCTAGGGATTCATCTTCTGTGGCACTATCTTTTTCAGATGACTAAAGAACAGTAGCTTTAATTGGTTCATTTGAATATCCATTTTCATTGTTTAGAAGCAATTTCATTCCATCTGGCAGTCCACTTTTAGTATGCATCACGGGTTCCAACCCATCCAGCACTGACATCCACACAAAATTTGTTGGATCAAGAGTTTGTGCGTGTTGTGAATTTCTCCATTCGTAGACTAGCAAGTGTGCTTGGAGGCAGTTTTTGTTTGAAGGAGTCATGGTCTGGAGGAAGTCTTGCAGAATCATAGTATGCCATTTGCTGCCATTTACATGCATGAGCAGTGGACAAACTATCACTCACAGGATCATTTTAAAGTATTCTGACAGTGAATAAAGCTAGTTTAGTGAACAGATCTTCAGGGAGCTCCTCATTTTTTTCTAAGCTGCATAGTCTCCATATACATCAAATCTGTTGATTGTAAGATTCACTTCATTGATGTCACTTTACCATGCCAAAGAAACCTCCCACTGTGTCTAGTCCAGTGAATCTGTAAACCACAAGAGCAGCAGACACTACATCATACTCTGGAAATAACAAACAGCAATAGTAGTATGATGGTGTGTCTCTTGGTTTCTTCTTTTACATGTACATAGCTTGCTCAGTCACATGACTGATGTAGGAAGCAACAACCCATACATCAGTATATTTGAAATAAAAACAATCGTGCAGAAATTATCCATTTGAGCTGCATGGAAGAACAACCTTGTGCCAGCCTCACATCAAGATTTCAGTACAAAGCATGCATCAGGCTCTCCAGATTTTAAATCATAGCAGACGAGATCTATTGTGAAGTATAGGTCAGTGTGGTGGAAGTAAAAATGCCATTCATTCAAAAGGAAATGTTGTAGTCTCCTTTTGCTAGAATGCTTTGCTAGAAATGAGTGCCAGGATACTCCAGTAGGCTTTTGCTGGTCAAAAACAGGGTAGATGTTAGGAAAAAAACCCGAATGACTTTGAACCATGCTTCTGCTCATGCTATTTTGTATTAGCCTTCAGCAGTTCTTTATCATAAACATCATTAATGAAGTGAAATGCCACTGCTCGTGGGTGTTGGCCAGCAACATACTTGGTCTGAATATGCTTTGAGTCTGTTCGTGTCTTGTTTGGTGGGACTTTATTCCATATCATTCCAACTTCTATTAATGCATGATAATGTCATGGTGGTGAGATCAACTGGAGGTTCATCAATATTACAAATTTTTATTTGACTTGTTTGTGGAATGTCCCATCTGCTGTGAAGAGCAAAAGGCTCACAGAAATAATTCTGTATTGCATGATTTTTTCTGAAGTCATGGTAGTCTCTCTTTCGCTTGTTAGAAGGTCAATGATTTGTTTCATTGCAGTACAGTTAACCATTTTCCTACACCCTTGCTTGCTCTTGGTTGCAGTTGCCTTTGTCGCAAAGGTCTTGCTTTTCCTTGTGGTGATAATGCTGACTGAGTTCCGGAAGAAAGTCTCTCCAGAATGTTTTCCACCATCACATTACCTTCATCATGAGCTGTGTGGAGACTCTTCCCCACTTCTGTTGCTGGCTTTCCAGAGAAAAGGGAGTGAAGAGTTGGTAGATTCAGATCCCATAGGTCCACGTCCCATTGTTCCAGAGCTGTCTTCGCTGCATCAACAACCTTGCAGTCTGTTCATGGTCATTTCTATGGCCTGATCTGGATGCAACTTGCTGTAAGTCTTTCCAGTCAACGAAAATGAAAACAATGTAGCTATGTGCACATTTTTATCTTCTCTCAATGTTGTCATTCACCAGTAATACAAGGACAGGTGTTTAGATAGTTTACGTTAATATAAACAGCTAACAGTGAAAGCATTCTATAGCAATTTGAAGTACTCTTCAAAATGTATTCCACTCATCAGACAATGGTAATGTTGAAAGAGTATTTCAGCATGAATGATATAAGGCAGAAAATACTTGGCCAAAGCTGATTCACAACTGAGCACTTCTTCAAACACGAAACATACCAATTCCTGAAAAGCAGCTGAACTGATGAACTTAACGTGTCCATTTTTTCTAGTGGTATATACCAACTGTTTCAAGCTGTCAGTTACTTGAGGAGCAATCTGGAGATATCTAAGGATTAACATATTCAGTAAACCTTCTGTTACTAGCTTGTGGCAGTGCATTCCTCTGTAATGTTTACCAAAAAGTGCTCTACGTGAGCTACCTGCAGCAACAGCTCTGTGTGCAGCCACAACCCCGGCAACAACAGCAAATTCTTAGAAATCACTACCTGCATATCTTTTTTCCTAGAGCACTGAGATAATATATTTCTGTGTGAAACCCACCAAGTACCCCTTTTCTCATGAGGCCATCTCTTCTCATCTTCACAAAGGGTCTCCTTCGATATATCTATACACTGCTTGATCTACAACCAGCTGAATAACGGGCACATTTTTCATGTCAGCAACTTTTGGCACCGATCCATCACATCTATAACTTCTTTGTTTGGAGGCTGTGCATAACATTTAACGTTGTATGCTTCCTACTTCCTAACACTCCTTTTAAGAGAGCAATGATATCCAGGAAACACTGGGACCCTTTCACATGGTTGAATCACTTGAAGAAGTGCATGGGCTGTTAACTGGTGTGCCAGTATTCTCTCAGAACTAACCTCTAATTCTTTATGCATGCAATTTGCCACTCCCATCTGCCAAGTTATCATCATTTTTGGTGATAACTGGGCAGACAAGACTTTTCCAAACTTCAGGTTTTGGTATAACCAAGGTTGTTGCATCTGAAACAATTCATTCTTAACAAAATGAAATTGGTTGTGCCAGAATTCCATTTGTATAGTGGCTCGATTCAGAGCCTGTTAACCCATCTCCATTAGAATATTTGTTATCCATGACAACACTATAAGGCCAACCTGGAGCAATTTTACTTGGACACAACTGAGCACGCTGAATTGATTGAGGTGCAGCCATTGAAAGTATTGAACTATGGTCAGATTTGTAGTGTTCCTGCAGTGCCCATGCTGAAAGTTCATCAAGAACATTGTTATAAAAGAAATGCCAAGTTTCATTTCCTTTAGGATTTGGATGAGCTCCTTACTAGCCATCATGTTGTGAAATAGATAATGTGACATGCATTGGCTGTCGCTTTCCTATGATTAGATGCAACAATCCTTCAGACAGAAAATGTACAGCTGGTTGCAGTTGTTCTGCAACCAGTGCATAGCCTTCTACAATGTCGCTGGGTGTGTTGCCCTCTTTCAGTTCATTGATTCCACATGGCCATAGGATTCCAGCCTCCACCCAATGCTTGGAGTAAAGAAGCTTGACTACATTCCGTATCGGTTCTCAAGTGTCTACACCCCAACTATTCACTGCACATTCAAGATATGCTCCTCTGTGCTTGGGGAAATAAACTATCATTTATAGTTTCTGCAATTCATTTCTGCGATAGCTGGACTAAAACCTGATGTCTTTTCCAAAATTATCTTCAAGCTTCTTGTTCAGAGATCATAAAGCATGTTTGTTGTCACAATTATTTTAGATTTCTTTGTTGGTGATCATCAAATCTCTTTGTAGCTGCTCATGCTTCAAGAGAATGTCTCAAAGTGTATAAGCCTCTGTGTGGATTTCTAGACTCTCAACAAGAGAATCAGAGCTGCTGAAGCCTTGTTCTGTTTCTCTGCTACCCATTTTTGCCATTGTTGGGGATTGTCTTTATTTTCTCTCACATGCTTATTATAGATGAGTCTGCAAAATTATTTCCAGCAATCTTTATGATAACAAATATCCAATGCTGCCACTTTCAGTATTCCACTATCAGTAATTAACTTAAGGTTGGAAACAATTCCTTTTTTTCTTATCCTGAACATATTGGATTGCACAAAAGTTTTCCAAGCACCATCTGTTTCATTTTGGTGAAAATTTACAGATAATCTGTTGCCTAGGATGTCTCTAGTGCTCTTCTTTTCCAAAGGTTCCTCAAATTATACATGAAGAAACTAACAAGGAACATCCTTAACTGCTTCTTACTCCTGATCTACTTGGTTCATCAGTAACTTCAGTATCAGTCTCTTTTGTAACACTTAACAAATTGTGTGCCTTTTGTGCACACTTCAAGTTAATGCCTACAACATTTAACTTGCAGTTTTTATGCATTTTCTTTGGCTTATCATCAACTTGTATTTGTTCATAAAGAGTATCAAAACTTGTGTGTAAGTCCTTTCATTGTTAAGTTTTTTGTGCAAGTTTATTCCATGTATCCTGGGAAAGTTGCTAAAAGGGGTTCTTTTTAGATGTTGAAGTTTTTTTCCTATATGACACACATAGTTATTGAATGTTTTAGGTTTTTTCTTGATTGATTCTAACAGTGCTCCAACTAAAAGTGCTGACTTAATGGTTTGTTGTGAATTTGTAGCCCTTGTTCTATCATCCATAGTTCTTGTCTTCTCTTCATTCACTAAAAAAGAAGAAATAAAAAATAATGTAGATAAGAAGTAACAACAAAAGGATAGAATTACCAAACATTGAGAGAGGATACCATTATATGCTTTATGTCATGCCTTAAAAAGTGTTCAATAATGTTTTTATTTTACATTTAAAGATGTAGAGCTGCCAAACAATGGGCCATTACTCATCAAAAGACAAAGGAAGTATATAGGTTATTGCAATACCAATTTGAAGTCATTTAGAAAATCAAAATTGGTCTCATAGGTACAGAGATATCAACATTTTTTCATCCCGTTAGTCATGGCTGCCATTTTAAAAGATGTCAGCCAAATGCCAAGATTAGAAAAGTGGCCCCCTCCCCCCAGGCTAAATATCTTCCTTAGCACCTGAGTTATGAATTTCAAAAATAAAAAAAAAAGTTCCCTCCCAAAAAACACACAGGCTTTATATATATAACTGGACTATTAAGGTGTCCTGCTACAGCTTCAGCACAGCAAGTTCTAGCCCTGTTTGGGACATATGTCAGAAGCTACCATCAAGTTGACTCAGCTGTAAATGGATAGTTAGTCATTGGTGCTGACCAAAGCATCTGGAAGTGATGCTAATAGTATTGTTCTTTTCTTGCCAGTGGCTCTAAAAAACTGGTATATCTTAATCATACATGTCCTAAAGGCCACAGTTCTCAGGAGGATCATTGACTTCTGTGTGTTTGTGATTATCCATAATCTCAAAACAGCCTTTTTTTACCAAGCAGGAATAAAAAAAAAAATTATTAAGGTCCCCATAAGGATTTTATTAAAGGAAACAGCACACACTGAGATTCACTAGATATGGATATTTATTTCTTAAACATAAAAACGACAAAGAGCAGCCAGTATGAAAAACATGCTACCATATTTTGTAGAGTAAAATAATATATATCACATTTTGCTTACTTCTCCACTCTACTAATTTCTTAACCTTTGTTCTCTTTATATCTGCTTTATTTTATCGGCACCTGATGTTTTATGAAGTTTCAACTTCAGAAATACGAGTGTTCTAAGACTCATTCCACTGAGACTGGAGTGGGATGCAGGATGCTGCTGGAGAGGGATGCAGAACTTTTAAGAAAATTACAAAGCTCTGAATTCACCTTTCAGCTTCCATGGTTTTGCTTCCATAGTCATCTGCATTTTGATTAAACTGTAAACACAGTCTACCTCAGAAATAATGATTTGGAATAGAATCTGGAACTTCAGTTTTGAATGTCAAAAAGGAGAGGAGGATTCATTATATTTAGTCAATTATTTCAACCTTTCCTTCTACTCTGGAATAAAATGTGTAGGTTTGTATTTGGGAATGTCATATTGGCTGAGTAGTTCAAACTGTTCTCCAAATGTATTCTTTTGTGGTTCTAGTTCTCCATCTGGAAACCAGATTTCTACCTGTGCTATGGCAGGAGAGTCATCTGCCCAAGCCAATAGTTTGTCAAGGCCTTCCTGTTTTGTTAGCGCTTTGTACATTCAAGGCCTCTGGGGCTCTTGTTGTATAAAATGCATGTTATGTTTTGATCAAAGTTTTACTTGTGAAGAGTGCACTTTCCATCCATCACGCAAATGTACAAAAATTTTTCCTAAGAAATCCACCCAGGATCATTGGGAATCTGGGACATTAATCTCTTAACAGCCAATCAATGATGAGACTGAAGGTGGCTGCAAATGAATTTTGAAACATCTGCACTGTTTTAGATGAGGGAGTTGGGGGGTTCCTTTCTCAGCTTGATCTAAATAGTGTGCTAAACAGGTATGTATCCAAAGATTAGGATGACTGCACCTAAAAAGGTCTGTTATTTGCACCAAGATTTAGATTGGATACTAATATTTTAAGCATCAAGAATTCTATTCTGTATATTAAGATACCTGTCATCATACTACCCAAGCACTTCCCACTATACTGATATTAAGCAATATGACTAACAATATGACTAATATCCCCTGCTTGTCCTCTCCTTATGTAGAAAGCTCATGCAGTGGAATATTTGGTTTGGGATTTTTTTTTAATTTTGTACCTTTTTGGGGCTTGGGTTGAGTCCTAGGCTTGAGGGTCTGCTGTTTGATTGGTAGAGCCCACCCACCAATCCGGATGCAGCACAAGGGAAGCAATGCCCCACCCTTTTCCAAGGGTAGGGGGCAAGGACCAGCTGGACCTGCATCAGAACTGTACCAGCCAGGTCCAGAGAACTTTGGGGGTGAAGCCTCTGAAGAGCATAAAAGGGGAGCGTGCTCAGCACACTGGGGAGAGAAGATGAGGGACAGCAAAGAGAGAGGAGCTCTGGAGAGAGTCGTCCTCAGGACCCTGCTTAAGATTCAGCGGTGCACGAATCGGCACGTGGGGATTAGGCTCTACAAGCCACTCGAGGCAGCTTGAGCCTGCAAACCCGGCAAGCAGCTGGGCAGTCAGTGCAGATTGGCACATGGAGAGCTGGCTATGGGAGCAGCTCAAGGCTGCTTGGGCCTCACTTGGTGCACAGGTTGCTGCACGGAGGACCCACCTGGGAGCAGCTCATGGCTGCTCAAGTTAGCCACAGCCCTAGGCCAAGTGACTGGAGCCCTGCAGTGTGGCTCCCCCTTTAACTAAAAGTGACCAGAGCAGGGGAAAGGGAGGACCCCCAGTGTGAGACTGGGGAACCAGAACCTGTCAGATTGCCGCTCCCATGACAGAGTGCCCTAGGCTGCCCAGTGTGGAGTGTCATGCCATCGAGGAGAGCCGAAGGTGTCGCTGGAGAGAGGCTCTCATGGGATTGGCCCCCAGGGGACAAGCCTTGGCTGCTTCAGAGAGGAAGCATGAGTTGCTCAGGAAACGGTCCCCACAGGGGAGGCAGGCACAGGACAGGAGGGTCTGCTGCCTCCATCCTCCATTGCAGGAGAAGCAAGTCCACATCCCAGGGCCCCAACGGTGGAGGGGCTCCCAGGAAACCCCTCAAGGAGGTACTGAGTGCACTCCCTATTCTGGGTGATTGTTGTTGTGTCAAGGTCTAGATAATTATGGGTATTCTTTAAGGAAGTTTACACAGTTTATATGTGTTTATATGTATTAATATGTATATTTGTATTGTTACTTGGTCGGCCTAGGAAATATTATTAACTTATTTGTGTTATATAAGTTGATTCCCCATATGTGGTTAGCATGTTGTAACCTTAACTATCTTGTTCAATGTATTATTCTACATGTTGTAAATGATATGGTTTACATGAACTGTGGGATACTATATGTAATGTTGCACGCTAAGTTTTATTGCAAATATTTGATGTTTTAACTTAAGCATTTATTATAGTAATAAATAGTATATAGTTAAGCACTTGGTCTTGGCCTGGCTCTGTAGGGAGAAGAGGGAACTGCTCTAGTAGCTGGCCCCTCCATCAGCACCCTGCCTGACCCCCACCACTGTCAGTGGAGAACAGGGCACACCCTACTGGGTGTACCCAGGCTACATTTTATATATAGCATGTAACAACACATGTAATGGTAGAGAAATGCAAGTCAAACCAACACCTCTTGCATGTGGAGCACAAATGACACTCAGTGGGTACATCTTCACAAGACACTTTATTGTGCAGTAGCATAATGTACTGCACAGTAAGCATGCACATGTGTCAACACATGTGCATGCTTACTGTGCAGTAAATGAAGCCACTCGCAAGTAAATTTGCTACCTGCAAATCCAAGTAGCAAATTTACTCATGAGTAGTAACTCATGCTCAGTAATGCTCATGCTCAGTAATGCTCATGCTCATGCTCAGTAACGCTTGTTACTGTAGCACTGTACCACTGCTTCCTGGCACCACAGTGCCATGCAACTTCCAGGCCTTGGGCATCCAGGCCTGCAGGCTGCTTCAGACTCCTGCCAGGCCTGCCAGCATCTAGACCCAGCTACTAAGAGCAGCAAATCTGCTGCCACATCCCTACATATGTAGATACCTCCCTGGAAACATTTACTCAAAAATACTTTTCTTGCAAGTAAACTGATCTTGGATCAAATACGTCTGTAGATGTTCCCAGTGCTGCCAAATAACTATTTTAGTAGTATCTATTATTATGCTGCCTTCCTGCCTCTGCTTCACTCATGAGAGGGCCAAGAGGGGACCAGATCAGTACCTAACCAATTAGAACAATTCTTGTCAACAAGATTCTATGACCTGCTCCCATAATGTGAGAGGAATTTCCCAACAAGCAGGAAAGAAATAGATTCAGAGGAATCTTAACCAATCCTCTTCCTACCTGATCTCTACCCTCACATTGAGAACTAGAATGGGTATATGTTAAAAAAGTGTTACTGTAACCCTATGCTACTGTAAGAGTTCCCCTAGAGAGGAAATCCTCCTCTTGCCAGTTAATCTGACTTTAAACTGTGAAACAACTTGAAACAGTCAAACGATATGCTTTAGTATCTATTTCCTGCAACTTGTTATATCAGATTAACCCTTTTAATACTGACATAACTGATGCCAAAGGTCAGCAGGGGTGGAAAAATATTCAGGGGCTGGGATGCAGCCCCTGCTATATCACTGAGGGACCAGAAGTGCTAGCAGGAAATTTACCTGTCAGGTCTGGTGAGCAGTGCTTTCCCAGTGATCCAGAGAAGAGGTCCAGGAGAAAACTGGAGCACCACACAGACACCGGGGATGGAGAGTACATGTCCTGAGGAGTTGGTGCTGATTGGCCCAAGCAGAAGCCCGGGCTGTTTAAAGGGAGATGCGGAAAGAAACCCAGTTCAGCATCTCCAGAAACAAAGGTTGTTGGACCAGGAGGACAACCTGTAGAGCTGGGGATCCAGCCAGTCGAACCCTCATTGGACCCCGAGGCACAAGCATCCGACAAGCAAAGGACAGCAAGATAAGTAACCAGGGATGGCAGGGCAGTGGTGGGTGGTCCTCACAAGCTGGAAGGCAGGGGACAAGGGGGAATTTCCCAGGAGACAGGCAGTCAAGCCAACCCAAGAACAGGACAAGAGCAGACCCACTGAACTGAGGGTAGCCTAGAGAGGACCAGAGGTGACCCAGACAAAGGAGGCATTTGTCCAGTCTGACCGAGAAAATACCAGCAAGGTTCAAACCAGTTGGTGTGAATCTAGCTGGACACTAGAGCCTGAGGGAAGCCAGTGGAATCAGCACTCTTCTTTTCTGGATGTGGGAGCCCAGGCCAGAGGCAGCAGACAAGAACCTGTTCCTTTTTTATTTAATATCTCCAGACAAAGGAGGGACAGCTGGGAACAAGGATCCCCTTCATGTTTGAGTTACAGTTAATTGGGTCCTAAACCTTACACCAGGATTCTGTGAAGTGATTTAGTCTACTAATCCTGAAGCAAGGCTGGGATAGACCAAACCACGGGAGACCAAATCAACACAGGGATAATCACTAAAACGTCAAGCCTCGTGAAGAAAGGGGCAGGGGTGGCGGCAAAGGGAGTAAGAGAGGGGGAGGAAGTAAGGCAGGTGGAGAGTAAACCTTAATAGCCACAACCCGAAGAGAGACCTGACCAAAACTAAACTGGGACTGGGAAGGAAACTAAACTGAGACTGAGAAGAACCTAGGCCCAGTGACTCGCGCTCACTGTCAACAAAGAATAGTGATCCATCAGCTGAGAGGAAAGGGACAGAGTATAAGGAAGGTGGGGCCCTGTGGAAGATCAGAGCCCTACTTTTGGAGAACCATTCCAAGCATTCTTATAATATTAAGAAGTGACAGGCAAAAAAGAGGGAGAGGAGACCGAGGTGCAGGTAACTGCAACACCACAAGGGTAGGCAAAGGGTCCCACCTGCTCACAAGGGATAAAGGTCACTAGGTGCAGGAAAAAGCACACAGATTTATCACCATTCAAAATCAGTTTTTTGAGTAAAAGGTCTGTTCAGAACATCAACTGTTCATCTGCCTAAGACAGCTGCAGCAGTAGTAAGTGAAATAAGGTAGCCACAGGAATGTAATGTTTAGGATTTCCTGTGGAAGTTTGGATTTTCTTTTTCTTATTCAGAGTGAGCAGCCTCTCTCATTCAGCCAGTAGAATTTTTTTTGGATCTAGAGCATTTCCTGTACAGGTGTTACTCTAAACATAGGAGGAGGTACTGAAGTATGCAATTAAAAAAACCTTGAAAGTCCTGATCAGAAGGCATTGTTCTCTAACAATGGAGTCAACATAGTTCACTGAACATAGAACAAAACAGAACTAAAAGATATGGATCCTAGCGCTTGCTCTCCAAGCGACTTGCTTATGTGACTTTCACCAAGTTATTTCCCATGTCTATGCTTCAGTTCCTGTATCTGAAAAATTTAAATACTAATAATAATCTCCCTTTTCCAAAAGCTTTGAGATTTATGGGTGGAAAAAATATGATCAATAAAACAAAATGTACATTCTTCATGATACATAATAAGTTCAGAACTATGAAACATAGTGAATATCTAATCAGTACATTGCTTGTAGAGAAACTTATGCACCTGGTGTTATACACATGTTCACTCACAGTTTACATCCTGGGGCTGTTCAATTGGGACACATCCTGGAATTCAAGATTAGATTAAAGAATGCAGTTAAAAGGAAAAAAACAAGAAGAACACACAACTTATAACCACAGCCATAAACAACTTAACTTTTGAACTTCCAACAGTTGATGTATTTTCACACGTCTTCATGACTCTCGCTTCCTTCCTCACATAAGATCAAATCTAGCAGTACTTTCACAAGCTAAGATTCACTAGAGACAAAAAGTCAGATTCACTGCCACCATCAATAGAAGCAGCATCTCTGAAGAGGCACAGCTGTTT
Source organism: Crocodylus porosus (assembly GCF_001723895.1). Taxonomy (NCBI): domain Eukaryota; kingdom Metazoa; phylum Chordata; order Crocodylia; family Crocodylidae; genus Crocodylus; species Crocodylus porosus. The sequence goes on along the minus strand of NW_017728886.1, from coordinate 211,176,152 downwards.
GGATAAAGAATATAATAGTCCAACTCTGAATATATTTTAAATTATCATGACAATGTATGCAAAAAAAATTTAAATCTATTTATCTTTTCCTTCTTGTTACAATAGCATTTAATTTATATGCCATTTTGTTGTCTTAACTTGAAAATGATTTGTTATGTGCTATCAAAAATTTCTGAAGAAAATAAAACAGTGGACTGAACTGGCCTTTTCTCTTCATAAAGCAGCACAAACAGTGGGAGTAAGGCTAAGTAATACAACGTATCTCACGGTAAACAAATGTTTTAAAATCTTAGTTCCTTTCACAAAAATTTAAACCCTCCCCTCCCCCAACACTACAGTCATGCATTAAGGCTCTCACAGTCAAGGTGGACACATTTTATTTATATATTCTTCATGCCCTACCCAGTAAGATTTTTTTATATCCTGAATTACCTTTCCCCACTTTAAGAAAAGTTGGGGTACATGATCATAACAGGATAATTCTTTTCCTTTTCAACATGGTTTGAGCAGTGTTGGCATTTCAAATATCATAATTATCATGGGAGTCAGCACCTCTGGAAAAGAATCAAGAAATTCACTCAGAGCTGCTGAAGATGCTTATAAACTTAGGCAGCCATCTTTGCTCTCCCATTGTCTTTTGAAGATTGTTTTCACCAACTGCATCTTGTACACTTCCTGGACCATCACAACTACAACAACAGTCCACCCATATTACATCTTGGTTTTTGTCAAGCCTGCAGTTTTGCTGACGACTAACCACATGAGTCCCTGGGCTGGGCCTTCCTCTACTTTCCTGCCACATCTTGATGGTACTTTGGATAACGGGGTTCAGTGGTATATGTGATGGGCTTCCATATGGGTACTCACATTACTGCCGCAGCTGACTTGGGGCTCCACCTCACCTACACCCCGTCTACTCGCCAACCATGGGTATTGGGGCTTCTTCAACCTCCCTCGCCACCTTGTCTCGTTGGCTAGGTTTGTTCTAAGCCAGCTGAAGATGCCAGACCTTGTGCTTTTTCACCTACAGATGCAGCATGGGCTTGTGCAGCATCTTCCCCTTCAAGCCCTTTCTAGAGGCTCATTTCTTTGGGCCTTCTCTTGCCAGGGAAGTGGCTCTGCCTCCTTGACCCAGAGGATCTCAAGAAAAAAAAATGAAAAAGAAAAAGACAAAAAGGAAAAAAAAAAAAAGAAGACAACACAAAAGAAAAGGAATGGGCTTCCTCTCCTCCCCTCCAAGATGAGAAGCAAGAGAGGTGGAACCTAACTGGGGAACCCCAGTTCCCGCGCCCATCTCTTCCCGGGTGGGAACCCAGCTCTTGTGGGTGCCTGTGAAGAAGCCAGTACCACATCTTCAGAGGAGAAAGATGATCCTGGCCAGAGTCTACCTGAGAAAGCAGTGACAACACTGAGAAGGGAATTCCCAATGTGCCCAAAATTGAGTTTACTAGATCACCAGGTGCATCACATTTGCATCTCCTGGTGCCCCGGGGCTACTTCCAGCAGGGAGTTCTCCCTAAGGAAGAAGGGCAGGGAAGAGAGAATCCTGGCAGGATGGAGGCTCTGATCAAGAGTGAAGAAGCTAATTCCTGGGAATGGGGCTTGAGACCAAGATGGTCTGTGAGCATGGAGGAGCTCCATGAGTGCTGCTGTCTGTCTGTCAATCAGTGGCAGTGAGGGTTAAAAGCCCGAAGCTTGTAGACTGTAGAAGGAAACCTGAATATACTGGAGAGGTTTTTTTTCTTTTGAGTTCCACTGCCAGTGTGGATTAGGAGGCTGTGTAACCACAGGATGGCATTGTCTCACCTTAATGAGGGCAATTAATGGAGCCTGGGAGTGAAGCCTAGCCAGCTGAAGAGAGATTGTGGCTTAAAGGACCCTCACCTATGCAGTGTCAGCACTAGAAGCACTGAATTCATTTTCTTGTGCTCACTAACAAGGGGAGGATTTCCCCACCGTGAGTTTTTTTCTTTTTTCTTCCTGCCAAGTGAAAGAAGCCCTACAGGGTGACTGGATCCCAGGCATCCAGCCTTGGGGAGGAGAGAAACAAAGAGACAAGAAGAGAGATAGGATTGATTTGATTTATTAGACCAGGCAAACAAGTCCGGGTCCGAGGTCTGGACAGTTTAAAGACTTACTTTATGCCAGAGGTAGGTATCCAGAAGAAGAATGATAATTGGCCTTGAGTCAGAGAAAATGGCCAGGCCAACCACACGCACATGATCTGGATTATACCTGATACCGTACTAATAACTGGTAGGTGTATGGCTGGGGTGAAACGAAAGGTTGGAGCCCCACTTGGAGGGCACCTTGCACCATACTCAGACTCGTGAAAACAACATGACCTCCCAAAAGAACATTCCATCAAGTTGCGCTGAGCTCGAATTAAGTAGAGACTAGAGTCTGACAAGCTGGCCAAGGCATTCCCAACAACCATGAACAGGTGAATGTCATCAGGACGTGGAGGGCCACACCCTTATGAGGTGATCCTCTGACAGTGTCTCTTTACTCCAATGCCTGGCAGTAACTAAACTGCTGGGCTCACTCTGCCTGATGCCTGCTTCCTCCCTGTCTGTCTCCCAGCACATTTCCAGTGCCTTTTAAACCCTTCTCCTGTAGGCAAGTTTCTTCAGTCACTCATCATTCCCTGCCTGCTGCCCTCAGGGCCCAAAGTGGCCCTCAGGGGGATGGGTGGTCACACCCAACTCTCCCTGCCACAGACCTTCCCCTCTAAGCTGTCTTGTGGCATCTCCAACCTAAGTCTCTCCACCTGGCCCGACTTTCAAGCTGTCTGTTGGCATTCGGGTGCTTCATCAACTTCCCCCTCCTCTGCAACACACCTGGAGAGGAAATTGGCAGCAACATTGTCCTTGTCAGGTCAGTGGGTTACTGAAAATTTAAATGGCTATAGAGCCAGTGCCCACCGAGTGATGCAGACATTATCTATGCAGGCTTGTGCCAGCCACCATAATGGGGTGTGGTCATAGATTTCATAGACATTAGGGCTGGAAGGGACCTCGGGAGATCATCGAGTCCAGCCCCCTGCCCAAAGGGCAGGAAGTCAGCTGGG
>NW_017728886.1:211165819-211172667 GCF_001723895.1 Crocodylus porosus | reverse complement strand
TGCAGTACTCCAGCTGTGGCCTCACCAAGGCCAAGTACAAGGGGAGAATGACGTCCCGGGATTTGCTCGAGAAGCATCTATGGATGCAAACTATGTTAGGTCCATGTTAGCTAAGAACTCCCACCCCAATAAATAATATCAAGAGTAATCCACTATGCAGTATATTTCCAGGCATTCATTTTCTATTATCACGTACCTGCCTTTGGCAGTGTTGAATTTGCAACTCTCAAACACAACTGGACATTCCTCACCATCCCACTGCTGTAATAAGATGGCCCCTGGAGCTTTGTCTGATGTGTCAGTCTGTAAAATAAAGGGTGCTGAGAAGTCAGGTGTGTGGATTAGTACATCTTACCCAAAAGTCTTTAATTTCTCAAAGCTTTCAGACATATTAGGAGACTAGTCCATCACTCCTGTCAACCAGTCCCACAGTGCCAATGGGGCCACCACCTCTGTGAAATGAGGTATGAACCACCTGTAAAAGTTAATGCGCCCCACAAAGGAATGCATTTGCCTTCAGGTGCAAGGCGCCTGGAATCAGCATATTGCCTAGACTTTATCTGTCAAGAGCTTAATGATTCCTTGTCCTACTAGGAACCCTAAATATTTAAATCTCTTTGCCTGCCAATACACACTTCTTGGGGTTGGCTGTCATCCCTGTGTCTCTGAGTTCTTCCAGGATGGCCTTCACCGCTTGTACAAGTTGATGCCAGGTCTTAGTAAAAACGATGGCGTCATTGGTGTAGGTGGTTGCATAGGCAGTATGTGGTGCTAACAAGGAATCCATAAGCCTCTGAAATGTGGCAACTGCTCTGTTAAGCTGAAATGACATCTGTAAAAATTTGTAGTGCCCCCATGGTGTTCCAAATGCTGTACTTGCACAATCTTTGGGGGCCATCAGAATTTGCCAGTAGCCCTTAGACAAATCGATTGTGGTTATGCGGCCTCTCCAATTCTCTCAAGCAGGTGCACAATATGAGGGCTAGGTAAGGCATCATAGATTCATAGACATTAGGACTGGAAGGGACCACACAAGATCATCAGGTCCAGCCCCCTGCCCAAGGAGAGGAAGACAGCTGGGATCAGATCACCCCAGCAAGATAAGCATCCAAGTGTTTCTTAAAGGTAACCAGAGTAGGTGCTTGCACCACTTCTGGGTGGAAACTATTCCAGACTCTGGAGACTCAGACAGTAAAGAAAATTTTCCGTGTGTCCAGTCTAAACAGTCTTCTAGCAGTTTATGACTGTCCCAGGGGTATGACCATGTGAGGGAACAAGGAGCCCTGCTTACAGGAGGGAATCCAGGACAGTGGCAACACAACCCTGGAAAGAAAACCCCAAAAAGAAGAACCACTTACTTGTTTTAGGATGCCAAACACAAAATGAGCCACACCAGGAAGAAAGACCCATGCAATTCATCAGCTGCGCTTATTTGCAGCTGGAGTCAGCACGGCCATATGACATCAGCAGGGAACGCTGCCCAGCATGAGATATAAAAGCTGGCACCAAAAGGGAACCAGGGGGAATGAGAGAGGCAGCGGAGGCTGCAGAGATCCCTTAAGCCAGCTGCAGCCAGCACCAGCAGAATAGTGGAGGTCCAGTGCAGGGGGAAAAGCTGTAGTCAGCAGAGGCTGTAAAGACTCCCCACACTGGCTACAGATGGCACCAGGGCATAAAAAGCGGAGACGGCTTGAGGAAGAGCCAAAGAGGACCTTGGCAGGGGTGAGATCCTGGAGCCATACAGCAGGGCAGACTGAAGCACAGGCTAAGGCTGGAGGGTAGAGGGGCCGATTAGCTCAATGATCCCTCCCTTCTCTTTGTTTTTCTGTTCTACTTGAATGGTGCCTTTTCTTTTCTTTTCTTCTTCTCCTTATTGCTTACTTCTTCATTTCCTCTTGGTGCAGATTGTTATATAGAGTTCCTTTTTTTGTTTGTTTGTTTGTTGTTGGTTACCTGTGATCCTTCAGCAGTGAGAGATGGGCAGCATTCCTACAATGATAGCAGTGTACAGAGCCACCAAGCAACCATCAAGCTTCCAGAGAGAGGTGCACCAGAGAGTTGGGTATCTAGTCGCCCAAAGTCCAACTCAGGAGAGTAAGACCAACAACTCTAAAAGGACGCAAAGATCAGGAATTGATGTAACTGGAAGGCAAGCCGCATAACATCAAGAATCTCGTCTCAAGGGCTGGCACATGGACAGGGTGTAGGGGAGGTGGAGCCCCGCATATATCCACCAGGAGGCATGACCCTTCCCAAGGGACCCTCAACAGGGAGCCCCACCACTGAAGATCCATCCCAAGTCATGGCAGAAGAGTTTTGGGGTCCTCGCCAGGGTAATTGAGGGCTCCTTCAGAAGGCGCATGAAGCCTCACTGTGCCTGATGTCTGGCACACGTGCCAGAGCAGCACAGGAGCAGATATTCAAATCAAGGCAGGCACTATGACCACTAAACCTCATCTTCCCTTAGGGTGCCCTGGTGAACAGATGTTCTCCCAGATCCTGATGCACACCCCTTATATACTTATAGGCTGCCACCAAGCTACCCCTGAGCCTTCGCTTCTCCAGGCTGAAGAGTCCCGTGCCTCTCAGCCTCTCCTCATAAGGCCTCTTGACCTCTAATCATGCACATGGCTTTCCTCTGGACTCTCTCAAGCTTCTCGATATCCCTTCTAAAGTGTGGAGCCAAGAACTGGATGCAGTACTCCAACTGTGGCCTCACCAAGGCCAAGTAAAGGGGGAGGATGACTTTTTGGGTCTTGCTTGAGATGCACTGGTACATACAAGCCAAAGTTTTATTTTCTTTTCTGGCTGCAGCATCACATTGGCCACTCATGTTCATCTTGTGGTCAATCTTGACCCCCAAGATTCTTTTGGTCGTGGTGCTAGTGAGTGTAGCGCTACCAAGCCTATAAGTAGGATGTGGGGTTTTTCTCCCAAGGTGGAGCACCTTGCATTTCTCTGTGTTGAATGTCATCTGGTTTTGATCCACCCAGCTTGCGAGCCTGTCAAGGTCAGCCTGAATCACCAGTCTATCCTCTAGCATGACTGCAGTTCCCCCTAATTTGGTGTCATCTGTGAACTTAGCCAGCCTGCTTCTGACACCCAAATCTAGATCATTTATGAATTTGAATGTAGCCAAGGTGTTTAACTTCAATGCAGAGCCTTAGTGACCTATCAGGTTTGACCACAGGGACCACTGGGCTGCACTGTGGGCTTTGGGATGGTCAGATGATGCCTTGTGCAAACACCTTTTCTAATTCAAGATATACGGTGTGGTGAAGATGTTGTGGGATCGGGCACCAGCGTTCCCTGACCAGGGCACCTGCTGGTGTCATGTTCAACTCCACAGGCCCAGCCTGGTTTATCCCAAAACACATCCTGGAAGGACCAGACCCATTCTGCCAGTTCCTACAGTTGTACCAAGGTGAGTTCTTTCCCAAACTGGACCTGCATCTCCGGGGCTCACCCCACCTCAGATCTCTGATAGGTGGGTCCCAATTCAACTCTCTCCTCTGTATGTATTGTCATCCATCCTTGGGGCTCTTTCTACTCTTGGAGCAGGTTTACATGGTAAATTTGACATTCAAGATGGTGTCCAGGTTTGCAGACGTTGTAGTCCACAGGCCCTACTTTTCAGAGGATCTCAAATACCCTTGCCACTGGGTCAGCTGTTTGCTGGGCAATGTGGGGAGCGTGACCAACACTTTCTCCCCCACCTGAATGTCCTTACCTCCATCACCTGATCATACCATGACTTCTGCTGCTATTGTGCCTCCCTCAGATTCTCATTGGCAAGTTGCTTAGTCCTCCATAGCTGCCCACAAAGCTCACAGTGGTAGTTTTCTGCCCCGACCCAGGGTCTGGCCCAGGGTCTAGGATCTTTCCCATTCCTCCCAGAGTACTTGTGTTAGGCCCCTTGGAGCATGGCTGTATACCAACTGAAACAGTGAAAACTGTGCCGACTCCTGGGGTGCATCTCAGAGGGCAAAAAAGAACATATCTCACTTGCAAGGGTCACTCTGGGTGCTCCACGAGATCATTAGCTTGATTGCTCCGTTTAACCGATCAACCAAGACATTTGTTTGGAGGTGATATACAGATGTCTGGAGATGGATGATCCCTAATGTACTACACATGGCCTTCATGAGCCCCAACATAAATTTAGTCCCCTGGTCTATCAGGATCTCACATTAAATGCCAACCCTGGTGACCCACTTAAGTAACTCCTCCACGAAGTGGGGTGCTGTGACAGGCCTCACTGTCACTGCCTCTGGGTAATGGGTGGCACAGTCTATGATTACTAGAATGTACTGCTAGCCAGTGCTGCTCTTCAGGAGTGGGTCCGTGATACCTAATGCTACTCAACAAAGAGTGTCTCTACCACTGGCATCATCTGTAGAAGGTTCTTTGGGGCCTCTGGTCCTGGGGCCATTGACAGTCAGGACAAGTTGCTCCCCACTAGTCCACCTCCTCCTGGAGTCCAGGCCAGAAGAAATTCTGGGCAATTCACATCCTCATTTTGTTCTGACCCAGATGGCCCCCCAATGGGGTGGCATGAGCCAATTGCCATATGGTCCTGAGGAATACACCTGGGACCACCAGTTGTGCATGTTCCTCCCCCCACCCCAGTGTCCTTCCTCACCCAGTAGAGGAGACCTCTCCTTACCTCATACTGAATGTCATTTGTAGAGGGACATGTGGGTCCTCCTCTGACAGTCACTGGAGTTCAGGTTCATCTCTCTGCACCCATTGGAACTATGCCGCTTTGGTGACTCCTTCCAGATCAACGTCCTCCTCGAGCCTGGAGGACATTAGGGTGACTCACTCCCCTAGCCACCCATCACCACATCGCAGATGCCATTGTTTCTCTTTGACTGCCCTAACTCTTTGCAACACATCATATATGGGCTCCCACTCCCGGCTGATAACCATCTCACAAGTTAATTTCAGGGTCACTCCCACCCTCAGCTCTCCTTGATGTTCCATTACACAGATGAGTATGTAGCAACTGTTGAACCTGGGCTCCTCTCCATGAATACATATCATGGCCAGTGCTTCAGCTCAATGAACTCTTACCTTCAGTGTTAGTTTAGCCCAGATGAGTGATTGTGAGCATCCACTGTCAAGGGTGACTATCCCCCTACCCAGTTGATGATAACAGAGCACTCCCAGCCACCTTCTTTGTCCAACACGCCATAACTATGATCCATCAGCTCAGCCCGTTCCTCCTCTCTGGGTCAGTCTCTGAAAGTTTATGATCACCCCATTAGCCTAGCCAGGTCACTGTGACCAATATGGCACTCCTTGGAAATGTGCCCCACTTTCCCACATCAGTAGCATACCACCTCATGGGGTGCCGCTTTCTGCATTCCCTGCCTCTTCTCTTCCTCTCATGGTGTGCTCTGGCCAGGGTACCCTCTGCTACAGGCATGCTCACTCTGAGATACTGCAAAGGGCTCTGCTAAATGAAGAGCCATATCCCAATTGCATGGCTGGTGGCAGTGTACCCACTGCTGTACATTGGTCTCAAGGTCCCATAAAAATTGTTCAAGAAGGACTTGGTCAATTACCACATCCCGGTCATAGTGTGTGGGAGGAAGCCATTTATTAAACACATCTCTAAAGTGCTGCATCAAGATGCGAGGCTGCCTTTCCTCACAGGCCTTGAATGTTCTGAAGGGATAACCTGTAATTTTGGGGAGTGATCTCCAGGTGGTATAAAATTGCAACTTTCACCTATCATAATCGAATGCCTTGTCCCTTGAAAGGGCTCAGTAGGTAGCCTGCACCTTGTCAATGACCAGAGCCCCTAACTGGTAGGTCCACTGGGAGTGGTCCAGCCCCACCTAGGGAACCATCTGCTCAAAGGCTTCTATGAAGGCCTCTGGGTCATTGTCCTTCATCATGCATGGCATTTTAAAAAACGATAGGTTCCTCTGGATCCATTCTTGTTGGTGTGTGCCCTGTTTCTGCTAAATCTCTAATACTTGGCCAATAGCCTGGAGGGCCTGACCTAACAGCTCAGAGTGCACCATTATTGCTAGTTGCATGGCACTTCCCTCCCCAGGTCTGGATCACTGATCCCTTATCTCGATGTTCTCAGTCAAATTCACCATGGTCAGGCCTGCGGTTCTGTTGATGAATAACCACATAAGCATAGGCAGTGGAAGGGAGAACTACTGGCACTTAGACCCTGCCAAACGCGGGGCAGCGGTAGGACCACAAGGCAGCCCAGCTGAGGGCTTCCAGTGCATCAGGGGTGGGGAGGGAGTTGGGCTGGGACTAGGGGAAGGGCAGGTACTGCACAGCAGGCAGGGCACAGGACTGAGCTGCAAGTGGCTTGTCCAGGGGGCACAGCTCCTGCTGCTACCCACACCTTAGGAGGCGGGGGCGTGCATGCCCCCAGATCTACGCAGGGCAGTACAAGCTGCTGCTATGGGCTAGGACTGCACTGGGATGTTCCCAGCAGGAAGGACCAGAATGGGAAGAGCCCAGTGCAGCCCCTGCCCCAGTTCACAGTGGCACCTTGCCCTGCCCTACCCAGATCCAGGGGCACGCACCCCCCATGCACTCCCAGAACATGTGCAACTGCGGTAGCTGCCACCCCCTTCCCACAGCCCCCAGAGATCAACAAAAACTCAAGGCAGGGAGGGCACAGCAGTCCTATGGGCTCCATCCCCTGTGGCCCAGTAGCACAGCCAAGGCTGGCCCCACTCCAGCCCCTGGCTCTGGAATCCCTGGGTGGTTCGGAGTCAGGGCCAGTGCAGGGAGGCAGCTGGGGCTGTGGCTGGTGCAGGGCTGGGGAGCGGCAGATTGGTTGGCATGGGGGGTGCCAGCACCAGGCAATG
>NW_017728886.1:211143161-211165719 GCF_001723895.1 Crocodylus porosus | reverse complement strand
GGGGGCAGTATAAGCATTGGTGCAGAGGGTGCCAGCACCAGGCAAAGATCCCAGGCATGGGGAAAAGGGCAGCCGCACAGGTGCAGCAGGCCCTGGCCCCGATCCTGGGCCTGAATACACTCCACTCCTTCCAGATCCTGCCTGGTCCCAGGCCTACTCCCTCCCTGCCCTTCCCCTGCAGAATTTCCTGCCTGGAGTGTGGTGCACATGTTCATTCAACCCCCACCCCTCCAATTTTTTTTCTCCCTCCACCTATGCACATGATTCCACAAGCTGGGCCCTCCGCTACTCATCTGCCATGTCTTGATGATACTTCGGATAAGAAGGTTCAGTGGTGCATGTGATGGGCTTCCATAGGTGTACTTAGTTTACCAACATGGCTGACTCGGGGCTCCACCTCCCCTACGTTCCACCCACTCACCATCTGTGGGTGTTGGTGCTTCTCCGATGTCTGCCACAGCCTTGTCTTAGCAGCCAGGCTTGTTTTAAGTAGGCTGAAGATGCACAGCCTGACCCTGCACTTGTTCGCCTACACGCCGGCGGTGTAAGTCTTTCTGGCATCTTTCCCACCACTGGCCTTCAGGCTGTTTCTAGGGGCTCATTTCTTCAGTCCTTCCCTTGTCAGGGAAGTAGCCCTGCCTCCTTGACCCAGAGGGTCTTAACAAAAAGAATGAAAAATACAAGAGCGAAAGAAAAGACAACACAAAAGAAAAGAAACGTGCTACCTCTCCTTCTGTCCTCCCCTCCAGGATGAGGCATGAGAGAGGCAGGGGCTAATCTGGGAACCCCAATCCCCTTTGTCTCTGCCCCAGTGGGGTCCAGCTCTGCTGGATGCACTGCTCTGATGCCTAGCAGCATCTAATGCCACTGGGCTCACTGTGCCCAGTCCCTGCTTCCTTCCTGCCTGTCTCCTGGCACTTCTCCAGTGCCCTTTAAACCCCGTATGGTGGTGCTTGGGGCTGACATCATCAGCTGGCACTGGCCAGCCAGATGGACAGAATGCTCAAAAAGCTGTGCTGGTCCAGGATCTCCCCCTCTTGTAGGTTTCTCAGGTCCCTTGTCATTCCCCGTCTGCTTCTCTCAGGGCCCAACGTGGCCCTCAGGAGCCTGGGCAGACACACCTGACTCTCACCACCACAGTTTTGAAACAAAATTAATCCCCGCATATGCCTGAGCTTTGCTGTACCTCAGGGAAGTTACACTTCCAAGTCATATGTGTTCCAATTTTTAATTAGAAAGTCCTTGATTTCCAGCCAGCCTGGAACTGCCAAGATGAGTTGTGCAGTACCTTGTGGGTGATACTTTTCAGCTGAGGAGTAGGGGTAAGAAGGAAGAATTTTTCAAACATTCAAATTCTCTGGAGCACAGCTGAAATACTATTGTTTTTGAAACATTGGCTAGGAAATTGGATTTATCCTCAACTCCTTTAAAATTTATTTGTACTTTTACCTGGGCAGATGCATGATATTGGCACAGAGGCACTAACATAACTGCTCAAGCAAAGACTGCCCTATAATCAAACACTTGTCTTTCATTCTGCCATGATACTGAACTGCAGTATGACTATTTGTGTGGTATAAAACTTTAATCCTAACTTTCTGGCCTATAGACAAAATTCCAAATAAGTCATTCTGTCAGTACATGGTAGGTTATACAAAAATATACACCATTTAAAAGATCATACAACTGCAGTTGAACAAAATTTTAGGAAACACTACAGTTGTTGTAGAGTGATCTGCAAGTATTAGAGATCAGCCAAATATGTTGGAATATTTTAGATAATAGTATAATGAAGAATAAAATACATATAAATATGAATAGTTTGCTCTCTAGGACTAAACCTTGTATGCATATCATTTAATTCTCTTGTTCAATGTATTTTTTTTTGTATTCTAAAATTTTCAGTGAAAGCAATCTGAATTTTCCCAAGAGAAAACATAGACTAAAATCTAGTAAAAGCTCCGGTGTTAGTAAAACAAACAAACAAAAAACCCCAGAAGCATTTCAACTATAAGGATTTACAATTCAGAAATTGATTTGCCAAGGAAAATAATCTGGGACAGGTAAAAATAATAAGTATAATCTTATCTAGTATTCCTGTATATTGTTAAGTTGCTAATGTAGGCAAAAATAGAGATATCCATCTATTGTATTGCTTGTTTTCTTTCATTTTCATCAGTTTGGCACATTCCAGATTTGATTGGCAAGTTTCATTAGCTTCATGCAACATACCAATTCAGTTTTCATTAAATAAAAAATGAAGCTTGTTACTCTTGCTAAAGAGCTCTGCAAATCATGTAAATATTTCCTGTAAAAGAATATCCACAGTATATTTGAAGGGTGCACACTGGATAAAGAGTATATTTTAACCATGCAGATCCTAACTATAACTGAATCACAAATTTGTTTTAGGATATGGGGGGGAGGAGGGAGAGAGAGAAAGAGGGAAGGAGGGGAGCAGGTGTGGAAATGAGCAATGTATGCAGAAGCCTGTATAGAACATGAGCACATCATTACTTGGCTTTATCGATCCTCACTCAAACATTAAACTAATTGATGCCTATGTATTCATATCAAAACGTTATACAGCTTTGGCTGATTTAAAACCAGTTGTGGGAGGTTTTTTGTTTTGTTTTTTAATAAATTGATAAAGCTGTAAGAATCACAAGACTTAACCTAATGAGAAATTTTCTGTGGACATATTAGTCATTACGTTAATGCTTCCAAGATTTTCCAGATTATGTCAAATGGCAAGGGATAGAAACTATCTTGTATCTGTAACTGTATCTTTTGTGGTCCAATTTTACAGTCCATTGTCTGTTTCTATGCAGTTTAGGTAACAAATGAAAAAGTTGATGTAACATGGTTAAATATAGCTTAGTTATAAATAAAATTTCTTCTTTAAAAGGTTACAGAAAGTACCTAATTTTTTCTGGTTCTGTTCCTAGAAAAAGGTTTTAATGAAGTAGTTCCTATTAAGAAAACTGTCTTCAGGAAATTAAAAAAAAAAAGTAATTCAGAGAGAAGGAAACCTTGGCTGATTAATGTCTGGAAACAAAACACAGTATCAAGCATGTAACTATAGTAATAAAAAATAATAATAATATCAGTTAGAAAGACCCTGTCAAGTACACAAAAAGCATTTGTTCCTTCAGATTCAGCTGTTCTACAGATATAAGAAACAGTTCCATTAAACAAAAAATGACTGATTTAATAAACTGAAAACTGTACAAGACAAGAGACTAAAGATGAACAGTAAAAGGATCATTGCAAACTGTGAGAATAGTCTTAATTTTCATTAATATTTGTACCAGATCAAACAAAGTTCTTTGTGTTGGGTATGGCATACATGACAAAATTATCCTGGATATGCAGAAGGTATGAAGAGGTCATCACAGGACTCAGTGCAGGTTTAGGGCTGTGAATGGTGGCATAACAGGTGCTGAGCTGAGTTACTTTAGAAAGGCTCTGGAACATGAATGACGCATGAGCCCAAAGGCTGGGGTTGGGGGCATGGTGACCTCCCACAGGCAGTGGTGGCATGGCAGTGGTTGGCAACCAGCTGCAGACACTGCTGACAGTGTCAGTGTCAGCCAGCAGCGACCACCCACAGAGGCCACCAGTGGTGTCAGTGGCGAGAGGGGTGGGGTTGTGAGCAGCAACCGCCTGCAGGTACCACCAGCAGTGTCCGTGGTGCTTCTTTCAGGAAGTGCACCACCAATCTCAGGGGGTACACGTGCACCCACATGCATCTCCTATGCATTGCCAATGCTCTGGAAGGAGCTGAGTCAGCAGACAGGGGAGCACCTGACCCAAAAGGGGTGGGGTTTAACCAAGAGATAAGCCCAGGGCTGCTAACATGGAAGGAGTCCTGAGCAAGTGCACTCCCAGGGGATAAGAGAAGCCTTAGAGGTGAGGTAGCGGCTGGTGGTAGGGATTGCAAAAGGGCAGTGGTGGTCTCAACTAGTTTGGGAGGAGGGTGGAGATAAGAGTCAGAAAAGGCTCAGGTCTGGGACCAAGGCATAGATGCAGCCAGAGTGGACTAAAATGCAGGAGCACCGCCAGAGGCACAGGAGCAAGGCCAGAGCTTGGGAATAGAGTGGAGATGGGACCAGGGAAGGACCAGTGTCTTGCAGGGACTAGAAGAGACGAGATGCACAAGACTAGCCAGAATGGGCAAAGTTCTCAGGTGTGAGCCAATGGAGACAACTGCCTGAGCTCAAGAGGGGGCTGGAAAGGTTGATGGAACAGGGACTGTAAAGCCCATCAGTGATGAAGACTGGGTCCCAGCATATGCCAGGAGTGGCATTAACATCTGCAAGGTTGGGCATGGTGTAATAAGAGGTTAGAACCATGTAATAAGCCCTTAAAGCACTGAGGAGTAACACATTGTGACATGGGGTCATTTTGCGCTGGTCTAATCATCGGCTCACCCACCTGTCTAGAGCAGTCCGCCCACCTGACTTGCCTGCCACACTTCTGATGCAACCAAAATAGATGTTTATGAGGCAGGAGGCTGCCCATGTACTGCGCAATGCCAAGGGCGTAATACACTGCTCCAAACCTTCCCTTATACCATGTCCCAAGCCTCACATGGCATCGCTATAAGGCTCCAGCCCCACAATGGACCTCCTTCTCTGCCTGCCTGGCATTCAGAAGCCCACCTGGATCCCTCCTTCTCAGGCGGTCTCTTCTGCCTTCATTCTGGGTGGCAAAACTCCCTAAGCCATTTTCCCTCATGGCTGTGGCCCCCTGCAGGACTTTTGGCCTCACTGTCCCTGGCCTCGCCTCTAGGCCAGTCAGGGCCCTTCGGCCTCTATCCCTGGCCATCCCTCATGGTAGGCACTCTGGCCCTTCAACCAATCTGATCCTAGCCCCAGAATGGACCAGCAAGGCTACTTTGGGTAGGTACTGAGCCACTCGCCCTCACACTCTCATATATGTCTGCCTTCTTGGGCCCCTCCAAACACAGCTAACTTTATTTAGGCCAGCCTATGCACAGTCCTGTGCACCCATGTAGACCCTACTCTACACAGCCTTCTCACTTCTCACATGCCCTCTCATTGGGGCCAATACTCCACCCCCTCATTGGGGCTCTTGGCCTTATGGCCTTGGGTCTCAGGCCTGATGACATGCCTAGCACCCTTACCTGTCCTCTCTATGGGGTAACCCACCAAGTTGTGGGGTCTGAGGCTATAAGGTGCCCCCATACTTGCCTTTCAATAGGGAGGCACTGGTGTGGCATTTCTTGGGGACCACCCTGCCACAGGCAGCCCCACCACACCATCCAACCGTAGCATAGTGTAGTTTTAGGTCATTCCTCAGGACTAGGACCCTCCTCCATCCCCTTACCCACCACGTGTTCTGGGAGCAGCAGTTCTGGCTAAACTATGCTATCCCTCTGGTTCCCTGCAACAACTGCCCCCTTAGCTCTGAGGGCCTGGGTTTATACTGAGGTAACTCATCCCTATCCTTCAATCCAGGAGCCCTCCCATGGTCATGTTACCCACCTCATTAGGCCACATCACACCTGTTGGCTGCTCCAGAGCCTGCTTAAACCTCTTAAAGTGGCAGGCACCAAAGACGCCCTGGTCACACACCTGAACAGCAGCATGGTATTAGGGATCCCTGAGGCAGCATTCTTTTCCAAGGATCTACTAACAACAAGGCATGGCAGGAAAGGTAAAGAGAAGCAAGCCTGAGAAATGAGGGCAGAGCAGGAGCGAAGCAGCCACCGGGGCCATCGTGCCCACCCCTAGGATTAGCACCTATTACAATCAGGTTAACACATTTTAGGTTGGACTAACCCATGCCAATCCAAAATTAGTTCTTGTCCGAGAAGGTTTTTAGGGCAACTTAAAGCCTGTAAGCAAATGCACACCCAGGCATTTAGATTAGTCTATGCTTGGTGAGGGTGATCTAAATGTAATGCCTGTATGCACCCAGAGTGTCCAGAAAGTGGGGTATCCCATGAGACTCTAGGTGAAGTCAGCAAGAACTTTTGGATGGCAGAACAGGAAGCCAGCTACAAGACCCTTGCAAAGTCAGCAGCAAAACTGTTACATTTTACTGTAAATAGTTGTATATAAGTTTCTGTATGTAATAAAGAATTGTTTTACATGATAAACCTCAAGATACCACAGTGTATGCAATTATGAACAGTCTCTATTTCAGAAAAAATAGAATCTTAGGGCCTGACACTACAGAGATTTAAGCACATACTTAAACTTGTACAGTAAATTAGTAGGTTTTTCACAGTATAGAAAGTTAAGCACATGTGAAAGTTTCAAGGCCTAATAAGACAAACGTCTGCACAAGATAGCATTAAGATACTTGCTAGCCATTTAATGTTTTAAGATTTTCTGTGTATCCAAATCAAGGGAAAGCAAGGGAGGCTAGTCCCAAAAACTTTCCTATTTCTTTGCAAAATTAACAGAAGTCTTCTTTAAGTACTACATGTCTACATGTCACCACTTTCCTGTAGGTCAGTGGGGTACAAAAATGGAGTAGATGACACAGCCAGGCATTGGATTCAGCAGTCTCCTTAGTTTTTTCTCTGCTATCACAGTCAAAGCACAGATGTATTATTCCCCCAGTGGATTTCAGAGAAAAAAACAGGGGAAAAAGCAGAAGGGCTGATGAAGCAAAAACCTGTGTGCATTGTTTTGGTTTTATAGATTACTTTCAATGACATGCACAAGGAGTACCCAGGTAAGCAACAGGGGTCCAAATAGTCCTGGGAATCGGGGGGTGGCACATGCACCAATTCAAGGCCTTAAATGCCTCTACACCGATGCTCATAGTATGGGGAATAAGCAGGAGGAACTCGCCCTCTGAATAGCTAGTTGAAACCTGGACATACTAGGGCTCACAGAAACCTGGTGGGATTCATCCCACAACTGGGTGGTTAACATTAGGGGCTATAAACTATACAGGCAGGATAGAGCAGGGAGGAAAGGCGGGGGTGTGGCACTCTATATCAAAGACTGATACACACCCACAACCAGCAGGATGGGGTCTGAGGAGGGGCAGGCTGAAGTGCTCTGGGTCAAGATACAAGGGGGTTGTGGGGAAAGGGACTTAGTGGTGGGGGTCAAATACAGACCTCCCAACCAAGGAGAAGAACTGGACCATGAATTCTCGGGTCAGCTTGCAGAGGCACTTAAGGCAAGGGATGTAGTCATCTTGGGTGATCTAAATTACCCGGACATCTGCTGGGAGGAGCAGTTAGCCAGGTCTGACCGCTCACGAAGTTTCCTTGCCAAAATACAAGACCTCCACTTAACCCAGGAGGTGCACAGTCCCACCAGGGGGAATGCCCTGCTGGACCTGGTCCTGACCACAGGTGATGACCTGGTGAGGGGACTCCAGGTCCTCGACCACCTGGGAAATAGCGATCATCGCTTGCTGGAATTCACTATCCAGCACAGAGTGTCAAGGGCCTGCAGCAAGGCACTGACCCTTGACTTCAAGAGGGCCAACTTCAATGAGTTGAGGAGATTAGTGGGAGAGGCACTGGGGTCCTGGAGAGTAGGGGAACTGTGTGCCCAAGATGAGTGGTCATTCCTTAAGGAGACTATACTCAGAGCCCAAGGGGTGACAATCCCAATGAGAAGCAAAGGGGGCAAGAGTGCCCAAAAGCCCCCCTGGCTCAACAAGGGCATTCAGAAATGCCTGATTGCCAAAAAGGAGGCGTACACCCAGTGGAAGGGAGGGGCTATCACCAAAGAGGAGTATACCTCCACCGCTTGGGTCTGTAAGGGGGCTGTTAGGAAAGCTAAGACAACTACAGAACTAGGGCTAGCATCAAGGACCAAGGATACAAAAAGTCCTTTTTTAAACATATAGGGAGCATGAAGAAGGGACCAGGTAATGTGGGGCCCCTGCAGGATATGCTTGGCAATCTGGTGGTTGCACCAAAGGAGAAAGCAGACTTCTTTAACAATTTCTTTGCCTCCATTTTCTCGTGCAGGGACTGGGACTCCCCTACCAAGATTCAGGATGGACTCAGGAGAAAATCTGCTAGAACTAGGGTCAGGGAGGACCGAGTTATGAAACTTCTGGAGGTCTGAACGTGTTCAGATCAGCAGGCGCAGATGCTCTCTACCCCAGGGTGTTGAGGGAATTGGCAGGGTGTCACAGGGTGACGGCATAGGATAGCACCAAAGGGCAAAAGGGGAACCCCAGGACCTGAAACAAGGCTGGGGAGAGGAGGAGAGAAGAAAGAAAAACAATGAACTCCTTACCTTTAGCCAACGACGCGGGAAAACTGGAAGCGGCGGCGGAACCCACGCGGCTGATTACCCGCGTCTTTTTCAAACTGCAGCCAGCTGCGATCAATAATGATCGGAGCTGGCACAGGAGCATAAAGAGCCCCCCAAGAGAAGAAGAAGCAGAGGAGAGCTGGAGACCAGCCAGGAGGGGAGACAAGCCTGAGACCTCAGAGGCAAGGGAGAGGCCAGCAGCCAGCCACGAGGCTGGAACACATTCCCCCACGGCGGGAGGGAGAACGCCCAGAGAAAAGTGGTGGATGCCCGGGCTTGCAATGGCGGAGCCGGGCACAAGGGTCCGGGGACAGAGTCCGGTGCTAAAAGACACCCGGAAGAGGGGGGATCGGAGGAAGACCCGGCAGTCCAGGTGGGAGCAGCATGGGCTAGGGGAGCACCCCAGAGTCCATCCTGGCTGGGAACCATAATACAAGCAGTGGGAGGGGCTGCAGAGTCCTGGATTCTGCCAGGTGGAACCACTCGGCGAGGGACCGAGGAAAAGGGGGAATCAGAGTATTGGGAAGCAGTCCTGAGTGACCATTAGGGAAACACAGCATCCAGCCAGAAGTGTACTGCAGAGAGGATTAAGTAAGGAGAGGATTCTCTCTGGACAGGGAGTCCAGACTTTAATTTGGAAAGCCCGAGAGACTTGCGGGTAGTGTTTTTTTCCTTTTGGAGTTTTGTGCGGAGTGGCCCAGGGTTGGAGGTCCAGGGAGGAACCTCAGAAGGATTCCTGACGGACAGGATCTAGAGTCAGGACAAGCAGACGGATTCACCGCAAATCTTTTGGCATCACAAGGCGATGGTCGGGCCCGGGAATCAGCAGCAGCTCAGCGTAGCTGGGTATTAGGGCTGGGTAGGGGAGGATGGAGCCTCACAGAAGACTATCACCCCAAGAGTCCCAACTCCGGATAAGTTTAGGTAGTCAACCCCTCCACTGAAGTGTTCGAGCAAAGTCGTGGCAGGAGAGATAGGGGCAGGGACTACTCCCAAGACCTAGCCGGAACAGACAATTCCAGGGATGAGGCGACAGGAAAGCCCGTACGCTAGAGGCCAAGCAGCATGAGACCTAATGTTCGAGGCCTGCCAGTTGCACAGGGGTTATCACGGGACCCCTGGCACGGCTTTACGAGCACTCGTGGTGATATGGCCAGGTGCCGGACGACTGAAAGAAGGTCAGTGTGTTCCCCATCTTTAAGAAAGGGAAGAGGGAGGACCTGGGCAACTATAGGCCTGTTAGTCTTACTTCAATCCTGGGGAAGCTCTTTGAGAAGATTATCAAGGAGCACATCTGTGATGGGCCAGCAGAAGGGATGATGCTCAAGAGCAACCAGCATGGTTTCATTAGAGGCAGGTCCTGTCAGACCAACCTGATTGCCTTCTATAATCAGGTCACAAAATCATTGGACGCAGGTGTCACGGTGGATGTAGTCTTTCTGGACTTCAGGAAGGCCTTTGACACTGTCTCCCACCCTATTCTCATTAAAAAGCTAGGCGACTGTGGCATTGATGCCTACACAGTCAGATGGATTACAAATTAGCTGAGGGGTCGTACTCAGAGAGTAGTGGTGAATGGGTCATATTCGACCTGGAGGAAGGTGGGCAGTGGAGTCTCTCAGGGCTCGATCCTTGGGCCCGCACTGTTTAATTTCTTTATTAATGACTTGGACAATGGGGTGAAAAGCACCCTGTTTAAATTTGCAGGTGACACCAAGATTTGGGGTGAGATGGGCACACTAGGGGGAAGGACAGATTACAGGGGTGGGCAAATGAAAATAGGATGGGATTCAATACTGACAAGTGCAGGGTGCTGCACTTAGGCAGTAGGAACCAGCAGTATACCTATAGGCTGGGGAACTCTGTTCTCGAAAGCACAGTGACAGAAAGAGATCTTGGAGTCATTACTGACTCCAAGATGAACATCGGCCAACAATGCGAGGACACAGTCAGTAGGGCTAACCGTACCTTGTCATGCATCCACAGATGCATCACAAGCAGGGCCAAGGAGGTGATCCTCCCCGCTCTATACAACACTCGTGAGGCCACAGCTGGAGTACTGCATCCAGTTCTGGGCACCGCACTTCAGGAGGGATGTGGACAGCATTGAGAGGGTCCAAAGGAGAGCCACTCACATGATCCAGGGACAACAGGACAGACCCTATGAGGAGAGGCTACGGGACCTTAACCTGTTCAGCCTTCGCAACAGAAGGCTGAGGGGGAACCTGGTGGCTACCTATAAACTTACTAGGGGGGGACCAGAGGGAACTGGGAGAGACCTTGTTCCCTTGAGCGCCTCCCGGAGTAACAAGGAATAACAACCACAAGTTACTAGAGAGTAGGTTTAGACTAGACATTACAAGGAACTACTTCACAGTCAGGGTGGCTAGGATCTGGAACCAACTTCCAAGGGAAGTGGTGCTGGCTCCTACCTTGGGGATCTTTAAGAGGAGGCTTGATGTTTACCTATCTGGGGTCATTTGAGCCCAGTTTTCTCTCCTGCCCAGGGCAGGGGGTCAGACTAGAAGATCTACAAGGTCCCTTCTGACCCTACATCTATCTATGAATCTATGACACAGGCCCTATAGCACCTACCATGGACATGTGCAGATGGCTACAAAAGCTAGGATGATGTAACTCAACAAGACTGATGGGCTGCTAGGCTCGGATGGACCTTTTACTTTTTTTAGCTAGTCAACGAGCAGTAAATCGAGTACAGTGTCATTAAAGAAAAGATCTCTGATCAGTCACACCAGACCTACTAGTAACACGAAAGAATAACTAACTGCTATCATTCTCAATCTAAGAGTTACTTCATTATTAGACCTGGTTGGGAAACAGAATGCCCTGTTCCAGGAAATTCTTACACTTCGACATTCCCTTGCAACACAAATGGAAACCCAAAGTCAAGTTTTACCACAAAACCAAAATCCCCCTATATTCCATTCCAAAAAAACCCCATTTTTAAAAAATTACTAGATAAAAAATTGTTTCCTTTTTGACTTAATCATTTAACATACTAGATCAACATCAAAGCGAGTTTAACTAATGTTAAGTTACAGTGTGACAAAATGATTGTAAAGATATTTTAATGTTTTTCCTCCAAAATTTCAACTAAACTGAAATGTTCCTACAAAATTGTTGATTTTGAATGATGTATTTTATGACAACAACATGAAAATCTGTTCTATCTTAAGAATCCAAACAGTTCTATTTATTATCAGGAGGAAAAAGGAAAAAAAGTTTGTAAAACTGGGAATCACAAAAAAGGGGAGTAACTTGCAGCAACAAAACATATTTAAAATAAATAAAATGCAACAACAAAAGAGACCCCATACATGTTTAGGCTCCAATCTCATAACTGCCTCCATAAGCTGAACAATCACGGTTCCTGACCATTACTATACTTGAAATGATGACAGTGGCTTCTCATTCACTCAAGGCAGAGTTAACATGGCATCATTTGCTAATTCTACCTGTCTGTTTTCTTCCCAAAACCAAAAAAAAATTAGTTAGATATAGTCCTGTAGCTGATGAGATACAGGCTGCCAAGTCTGCAAGTTGCCATTCAAAATAAAAACAAACTTTCTAAAGCAAATCTCACCCCAAAATTATTATGTATCAAAACAAAATTTAAATAAAAAGAGCTCACAAAGCAAATTCTGAAAGAAAAAAGAGAGCAAGGCAGATACATGACCTTTGTGCTGCAGTGAGATGCAATTCATTTGTACTTTAGCCAGAGAGAAATCAGTATGCAAAGCCTCCACAGACTCAAAATTCTTCCAACTAACTCAAGTGCTACTAGAATTGGTCCTCTCATCAGTTGCTTCTCTGTGCTAGAGGCCTGTTTGCCTCTTTTCCATCTTGTAGGCAACCAACTTGTAATTCAATCTTTAGCAGCCTGTTCCTGATGATGACAAGAAGGAACCAAGAACTGGAGACTGACTGAAGAGCTTGTAATTATACTTGTAAAGAAAAATGGCCATATGAGGTATGAGTGAGAGGGTGCTTGAATGAGGAGCAGAACCGTTTTCCAATAAGCCAGGGGTCCACAGCCCACTGGAAAGCTGTTTTCTAGTGAATATTTCATTTCTTTTTCTTCTTCACCTTTTAAGAAGAAAGTAATTGCAAATTTTTCAAATCCTGCATACAACCCTTTCATTCTTGGGAAGTTAGTAGCCCCTAGGGCACCTATTTATTAACCAAATTATCTTTGGCAAGTATTTTCTCATGTTGGCAAACTATGCCAGATATATGTCTCGCCCACATCCCCCACTCAGCTCCTTGCTGTTTCTCCAGGTGTCCATCAGTATTTTCCTTTGTATTTTTTTATTCTTCAACTAGATGAAATCACCGGAAGTTTCAAATTAGCTTCTTGTTTACCATCCATTTTTATCCTAGTAGGGCATACACATGTGTTCATTGGAGGAAAGTTGTGTGCATACACAAATATATACTTACATAGCACAAGCTGGATATTTTTGCCTTCCAGCTTTAAAAAAAATATGGCTAATATGAGTCAGATATTCCAATATTAATTAAAACAGCTTATGTGACTGTATAAATTACTGAAACTTTAGGATGCAGTTGTAAAGTAATGTAAATACCTATATGAGCAATATCTCCATTAAGAATGTCAAAATTAAGGTAACTTCATAACCTTATTATATCACTCAGAAAAATTACAGTACTATGGCATGTATTTCTACAGCTACATGTATACCATAAGCAAACCACAGGTCAAATATGAGACAGCATGCATCATTTTATGTCCTTTACTGTAACTTTAAGAAAAAAATGCCTTTAAAAAGTATTGCACAACCTTCCAACTCACAACAGACTAGGAAGACTTCACTCTGACTATTCTTGAATGCAGCAGTTATCTTACATCATGGTATCACAAATTACAATATTTATAGGATAAGAACATACGATATGTATAGGCACAGGTAAACACTGATCTTGTCCCTGCTTCACTTGTACACAACATTTTTTTCCAATTTGTTCTAATTCTTAAAACTGGGGAATTATGACAGATCAAAGAAGCTTAAAAAGAGAGAGCAACCATCATCCACATGCCAAAAAAGCATTTTGTTACATGGCTACCAGATCTTTGTCTACATATCCATTTTGCTTAGATTTAACCAGAAAACTTGAGTTCCAACGTTTTACCATTAAGGGCCAAATAAATTGTTCCTATCTGGCACATTAGCAAAGTGAAATCTCCACTCTTCAGAGGAGTGAGTTACCTACAATCTGTCTCAAGGTTGTATAAGCCCATGTCTGATAGTTTCCGACAACAAAACTCACCCTCTTTTGTCTGTCAACCCAGAGGGATACACCAGCTCTGCCCACAGGAAGTAGTGGTACAACATACCAGCCCAGAGGAGAGGGCTTCTTATACAGCCTTACTCCCTGGCACTGACACAGAACAGACCACAATCTGACACTTGCACTGAAAAACAATCATCTAATACAAATTTTAGCTTACTCACCATAAACCACTTAGTTAATCGCAAGTGGCTTATGTCAAGATTATTGATTTCACACATATAGGAAAAACACGGTATAGGAACAGCTGATGTAAATGACACAGCAATAATTCTTTTTAACACAGTGTTTTACTTGAAGGAATAAATATAGGCATGTCATGAAAAACAATTTGTCTTGAGGATATATAGAATAATTAAATAGTGGAAAAGAAGAGTGACTATACATGACACTTCATTTCTCAGAAGCTAGAGATACTATAATATAGCAATGCTCAAGCTCCAGGCATGGAAACTACTAGGACTGTGTGAAATTTCACTGGCTGTTTCGTTTTGACACTGTTTCAACTCATTTCGAGCTCAAAACTGCAAAATTGCAACAAAAGGAAGGGCTTCGAAACAGCCTCAAAATGAAATGATAGCAGTCGAAACGTTTCAAAAGTTTTGAAATGTTTTGAGTTTCAAAGTTCAAGCTGGGCTTGTCTGCAGGAAAACAGAAAGTTAGGAGAGGGAGGGGGGAAGGACTGCTCTCATGTTGGCTGTGTAGCTGGCCAGTGACTGTGATCCTTCTCTGAGGTCCCTTCCAATCCCTGTGCTTTGTGTGGGGGGGGAAAGGGGATGGAAAAACAGCATAAAAGACAGCATTGTTTGAACTGGCCTGCTTTCTCCTTTGGGGTCTGACAGTTACTGAGCTGTCTTCCAGCAGCTCAGCAGCATTAGACAAACAAAGGTTTCTACTACCATTGATTTAAATTTCCTACTTTGCTAGCCTAGCAAATGGAATTCCACAATACCTTTTCCTTTCTTTCTAGACCCTTTTATTTTATTATATTCATTGATTTATTCTTTTCACTTGCATAATTATATTGGATATTACTCTATAGAATTTATATAGGAAGGCAGATAAATATACATTTATATCTTATGGAATATTACTCTATAGAATTTATATAGGGATGCAGATACCTATATTTTTATTTCTATACATTTACATCTTGGGGCATATTACATTATAGCACTTATATAGGAACACAGATACATTTATATATTTGTATAAAAACAAGACACTATGCGTGGTGGAAAGGGAGCTGGCAAGCCTTCAGAGAGGAGTAGAAGAGGGGGTAGAAGGAGAGGTGTACGTTCCCCCCCCTCAAAATGAGATGCAGCCTCCTTCCTACAACTACCAGGGATGAAGCTTCCAGAAGCAGCAAGGAGAGGGATGCAGAGCCAGTGCCACTGCCTGTGCCTGAATCTGCATCCCCTCCAAGAGCAGAGCACCAACCGTAACGCACCACCACCACCACCACCACCACCACCATGATGACAGCAACAACACCAGCATGAGTCTCCTCCACCTCCATTTCACTTCCCATGCTGAGCCTTCCAGTGCCAGAGGAACAGCTGGATCTGGATCTGAGTGCTCTAGCAAGGGAAATTCTGCGTAAGGAGGGGGAATCAACTGAGTTTGTGCTCTATACCCCTCAAGTTTCCCCTAGAACCAGGTCTCCTTCCCCAGAAGGCACTTCAGAGGAGACTGAGGTAGAGGTTGTGGAGGCAGGCAGCTCAGCTGAGTCTGCTCCTCCTGTTGCTGCGCCTCTACCTGCCGAGGAGGGGGAAATTGCACCATCCACACATGCACTCACACTCAAGAAGCAAGCGGGTAGTGTGGCCTGGGATCAGTTTGAACTGGCAGATGATCCCACATATGCTATCTGCCTGCACTGCCAAGCCAAACCCAGCTAGGGCAAGGAAAGAGAACACATAAGCACCACAGGGATGCTGATGCATCTCCGCAGGCACCACCCCCTTGCCCTTGCTCCTCCTCAGCCTGGCCCCAGTGGGAGCATGCCCAAAGGGAATTTCCCCTCTCATTCCAAAGCCCCCATCCACTCAAAGCAGAAGCAGGCCACCCTGGAACAGTGGGGGAAAGGCAGACAGAAAGTGGGGTGCATTGCAAGGGTGAGCATTGGAGAGATGTTTGCTGTCAATGGCCAGCCCTTCTCCTTTGTTGAGCAGCCAGGGTTCAGGTGGCTCATGGCACTTGTGGCCCCATCCTACCAAGTACCTGCATGTACCACCTTCAGCAGGATGGTGGTGCCTTCCCTGTATGAGGCATGCAGGGAGTACTTGAGGGAGGATCTGTGCAAGGCAGGTCTGCAGGTGGCCTTACACTTCACCTCAGACATCTGGAGCAGCCAGGGTGGAGATCACACCTACCTCTCCCTCACAGGGCACTGGTGCAACCAGTCAGGCTCCTTCAAGCCAAGGTGCTGGACAAATCCCACATGGCAACCAAGATCATTGGGGCAATGAAGTGTTTGGTGCAGGGGTGGCTCATTGGACAGGGCGAGCTCACCCACAAGTTCATAGTCACTGACAATATGGCCAAGGTGGTCCATGATGCCAACTTTGTTGGCATCTGCTGTATGGCACACAAGTTGTACTTGATTGTCAAGGACATCTTGGTGGGGGACGGGGCTGCTGCTGATGGTGCCAGCACTACCAGCAAGCTCCTTTCCAAATGCAGGAAGATGGCAGGCTACTTCTGCCAAAGCCTCAAGGTGGGGCAAGATGCTGTGGAACAAACAAGCAGAGCTGAACATCCCACAACACAAAATTATGCAGGATGTGGAGACTCGGTGGAACTCCACATACCTGATGCTTGAGAGGTTGGTGGAGCAACAGAAGGCCGTCCATGAGATGGCTTTGCTCAGGGAGATTGGGATCAGCAGCCTCCTTAACAGAGCTGAGTGGGATACCATCTCTCAGATCTTGGTGGTCCTCAAGCCCTTCCTTGAGGCCACCAAGCCCCTCAGCATTAGTGATGCCCTCCTTAGCCAGGTGATCCCTGTAGTGAGGGAACTTCAGAGCCAAATGGAGAGCTTCCAGGGGATCAATGTTCCTGGCTTGCGCAAGCAACTGTCACCTGATGTGCAGGCACTGGTGAGGCAGCTGAAGGAGGGCATCAGCCAATGGCTTGATCCCTTGCGGTCTGATACGGTCCATGTGCTGGCTGCCATGTGTGATCCAAGGGTGAAGGACAATGTATGCAGCAGCCAAACCCTCGATCAGTAGATGGAGGTGCTGGTGAGGAAAGTCAGGGAGGCAGAATGGCAGAGGCAGGGGGAAGAGGGGGATCCACTGCCCCTTTCTAATACATCATTCACCAGTCAGTCTCCTGCTCCAGCACAGGTGCTGCCAATGTGGGCCAAGGGCATGGCTTCCATGGTGGGGTCCAGAGACATCAGGCAGGTAGCACTCAGGCCTTGGCGGCTGCCTATGAAAAGTCATGAAAAGTGGTTTGTAAATTGAAACAAGCACTGAACCTCACTAAGCTCATCACCAGAAGCCAACTTTCTACAGCCCAAAACACACTGAATGGATCTGGCTATGTCATGACAAGACATGCAAACCTGCCAACAATATATCCAGTATGGAGATATCTTCACAATACAATACATGTCTCCATCAGGGCAACAAGTGCCCTGATGGAAAATACATGGATACACCAAGCAACAACTGCGCACCAGAATAAGCACACATGAAAAAATTATCAAAGACCACAACAGCTGTCTCCAATCTCTCTGGCCTGAACCTCAAACGGAATTTACAAGCCACTTTTTACAGATGAGCCTATGACCTGTACTTCAAACTCCTAGATACAGAAAGCCATGGACTCAATATAGACACTGGAATTCTGACACACTACAACCAACGGCTGCTCCATATGGCCACTGCTGCTGTACTGGGCAGCACAGATGTGGCAGTGAAGCAGCCACACCACAACCTACCGTGTCGTGAGCTCCAGGCATGCAGCAGCAGCAAGCACTGCCTGGCAGCAGCAAGCAGGGGAGCCACTTTACTCTGTGCCAAGCAGCAGTTTGTGCCCAGCTGCTGCAACTCAGCCCCAACAGGCAAGCCTGGAGCCAGTGCGGGGCCCAGGCTAGCAGCAGCAGTGGGGATAGTGCTCAGCTTGGGAGAAAAGCAGTTGCTCTCCCTCCCCGTGGCTGGTGCCCCATGCTGCAGCTGCTTGGAGCCCAAACAAAGCTGCCTGTACCTGCTCTCCATTGCCACCACTGGGGCAGTGGTGATGCAGCGGAGAGGCAGGACAGCCCTGCATGGGCTCTGGCCAGCTGCAGCAGGGAGCAGTGGCAGGGTGGGGAGGTAGAGGCACTTTTCCTCTGCACTGAGTACCATCCCCACCACTGCTGCTCAATCCAGACCAGCAACATGGGGTCAGGGCTGTGTGCCCATCTCCGTCTGTACCATAGGGCTGCAGTGGGGGCACAGGGAGTAAGCAGGAGCGTGGAAGCCACTGGCAGCCAGGCGGGAGTGTGGGGCCCACGTCAGTGCCCCAGGGCCAGCACTGGCAAGGCCCAGTGCAGGGCAGCAGGGGCTCTATAAAGCCTGGTCAGCTCCCCACTCTCCTTGCTGGTGCAGCCCAGCCCAGCTCCAAAGACCCCTGCCAGCCCACAGCCCTGTGCTCCTACCACCCCACTCTGCCCCTCTGGTGCTGGCAAGATTGGGGGACATTGGTGCAGGCCCCCCACTCCCACACGCCACTTGCTTCCACTCCCCCACCACTGCTTTCCTGCCCGCTGGCTTCAAGCTGCATGGCCCGACCATGGGGCTCAGCAAGAGCTGGCCCAACTCTGACTGTGGCAATCCTCGTGGTCCTCCCCTGCCTCCCTTCCCCTCCGCCCTGTTCTTACCTGAATTTCCTGTGCTGCCACAGCCACAAATAGCCCCATGTTCCCAGGCTGTGCGGGCCAGGCCAGGCAGGCCCTGCTGTTGCAGGAGCCTACCATGGCTTCCCTTGGCTCCTACTGGCCCTAGCTCCTGTCATCTTTGACAGGAGACAGGGGCAGATAAATATTAATTTTCTAAATTTTTTAGTGTCCCTGTAGACCAGATAGAATGGCCTGGTGGGGTGGATCCAGGCCCCAGTCCATATTTTACCAACCTCTGGGCTAGATGTAGATGTAGATGTAGATATAGATATAGAATGGTTGCAATGAAATACTTCACAATAGATAAACTGAAATGGATCCATGTGACCACTGATTGCTGCATATTTGATATAGATACCCAAGCACAATATAATGGAAGCATAACTTGAAATTATGGTTCCCTGGGCAGTGCAGTATGGGTGTAAGCACTACCTCCTTTTGCAGGGGTTGTGATGGCAGCAGTAGCATAGGTTGCTGCTACCTCAGGAGAAGCTCTTATAACACAACCTCCATGGAGGCTACCAATCTGGTGCCCCCTTCGAAACAGAACCAGTCCTGGTGCCTTTGTCACCACCAACCTCCACCAAGTTATACTATTACACTATAACAACTGAAAAGTTATATAACTAGGGCCCAGGGCTGGGAAAGGTATAATGAAAAGTCCTATTAAAGATAATGAAACTAGTAATATGACTAAAGTTATACACATACATCTTTGCACAACTGAGAACCTTGGAATACACAATCCATTAGTGGTTAACCTGGGACTGAAGTCGTGGGCAGTAAGACAACTCAGGGGCTCAGAGAACAATTCAACTTGAATGTTTATACAGCAACCAACATGAGGTGGTCCAATCTAGCTGCAGTCTTTAGGTACTACTGCAATATTATCAGTCAAACACCACATCCACATTTCACATGCCAGAACAGTGAGACTGCACTCTTCCTGTCAAGAAGGCCTGGAAAGTTATACAGAAATCAAGCAGTGCAGCTGTAGCCCCTACAAGCCACTGAAGCAGAAGAAAAGAAAAACACAAATGGCTGACTCGCACATACCAGTAGTTTCTGCCTCCTACCACTGTCACTTACTCCTATCCATGTTCCTCCCCTTGCGCATCTTCCTTTCTTCTTCCTTTCCTGTTCAACTTACTTTCTTCCTTTCCTCTCCTTGACAAGCTCCACATTCCTTCTTGTGCCAAAATTGTTTTTTAGTTTATGTAGCTCTTCTACCTCCTTGCTGTTTCTTCCCTTAATGTATTTATACACAACAGTCTTATCCCTTCTCAACCTTAATTTTGCCAAACTAAATAATCCAATGACTTTGGTCTAGTTTTGACTCATTTCCCTGATCATCATAGTAGCCCTTTTCTGTACTTGTTCTAGTCAGTCTTTCTCACTTGGTTCCCAATAACATACTAAGATACTTTAGTATTTCTTCTGTCAAGCTAAAGTAGTTATGTATTGGGGATAACACAGAGGCAAATCTTTGACATAATCAGGTATCACG
The DNA here is from genome assembly GCF_001723895.1 of Crocodylus porosus. Taxonomy (NCBI): domain Eukaryota; kingdom Metazoa; phylum Chordata; order Crocodylia; family Crocodylidae; genus Crocodylus; species Crocodylus porosus. The sequence goes on along the minus strand of NW_017728886.1, from coordinate 211,145,729 downwards.
CTTGAAGAGAATGCCCCCCTTTTCTGCCTCCTTAAAATATGATTGTTATGCTGAGATATAGCAACACATAAGGCATCTGTTAGATAGTTTCTTTTGCATATGGCAACTGCCGATCCTCCTGGATCTTGGTGTATGCATGAGAGTCACCCAGACCTTCAATATATAGTCTCATTTAAACTGTGAGCATTAGTAGAGTTCCTGGCCTGGATGCTATATCTCCCTGGCCAAACACAGATGGCAGTTGTATTTAATTTAGTATCATTATAGCATTACATATATGATAATTGCTGCTTTTTCCTTGTGATTTACTTTTAATTAGGAACTAAACCTCTACTTCTTCCAAAGTGTTATCACCCCAACATCATATGTTGGAGACAGCAAGTCACATATGGCCACAGGTTACTTCGTTATATAGCTCTACTTTAATCCATCTTTTTGTTTTTTCCTCCTTTCCTCTGGAGCACCCCCCTTACTCCCCTTAACACCTTTTCCACTTTCCAACAGACACTCAGGCTCAAAGGCCCCCTGTCCTATAGCTAGGGTAGCCAACCCAAGATTTATTTTTTTTTTACTGACAACCTGTAAGCTTTTTATTGACACATATTTTTATTATATATGTTTTGCATAATATAAATGCCACTCTTCTGCCAGGGCTGAATAGCTGGGTTCAAACTTAGGGGTTTAATATCAACCATAGAAGAAAAAGTAGCGGGGAAGTCTGGTTGCTGGTAAAAGGTTGGCAGTAAAAAAAAAAAAAAAAAAAATCTTGAGTTAGTAACCCTGCTTGACTACAGCAATGGTTTTACACTGGGATGCACCCAACTGCACCTTGCACCATGCTGCCCTGCAAGCCACAACCCAGCCTTATGCCTACCAACTCCACTCCCCAAGTCCAGTACAGACTCCCAAAGAAGCCTACCTCCAACTCAGCAGTATTACAGAGAACCAGGGACACAGAAGCAACAGCACATAACTGAGATAAATGTATTTTTGCTTGCACTGCTATGCTCTGTCTGTCACAGCATCAATCAAGCTGCAGTGCTTAGTGTTTTTATTGACATATAAATTTTTTTTGTTTTTTTACATGCTTTACTGACAGCCACTTTTAGTCTGATTTTTTTTACTGACAGTTGGTGACCCTGCCACCTCTGGTACATCAGGACAATGCATTTAAGGCACACTATTTTCTACATCTAACTGTATACAAAGTAGTGATGTAACTGGCATCACATCTGGTTACCTTTGATTCCAAAACCCAAATGAGCACATGCTCACTTGCAACCGTGTGATGCATACTTGCACCTCTTCTTATGAATAACCTTAATCATTCTATCACCGTACTGCAAACTAAATTCCCTAATACCATGGAACACCACTACAACCAAAATGACTGTGATTTGCACTGAGTTACTTTAGGCAACTGTAACTGACAAACCTATCTCCCTTTCCACCCCACATAGTTCTCCTGCACTTCCCCTAACCCATGGGGGTCTGGAAAGTTTCTGGCAAAGCAATCTAAGAACTGCAGAACTGACAGCTATGTTTCATTATAGGGTCCTCCCACCCTATACAATGCTGGGAATAAGATGGAATGCACTAGAACAGATGGAAACAAACATTCCATCTCTGTCATCTGTAAGTCCTGACATGAAAAAAAAATTCTTAGCACAGCAAAACTGTTCTGAATTGTAGTTTAACTTCTTGGATTATTGAATCCATTCATACTCTACGTCAAAGAAAGTATAGCTATTATTAAACAAGCATTGGGAAAAGCAGTTTCTTGCTGCTTCTCACCCAAAAACAGGTTTAAATGAACAGGACAGACTTTCAATTAAAGTAATCACAAATAGATTTGAATAGATCATCACTAACGTGTGGACCTAACTTTGACAATCCTGAAATCTTTTGTGGGTGCTTTTACCAACTAAAATAACATATTACTACTGTCACTGCTGGGAACTGGATGAAGAACTTTCTCCTTTATGGAAAAAAGTCTTCCCTCAAGGCCACAAGCCAAACAAAAACAAAAAAAAATGGCACTAGAATCACACAGTACAAATCTAGGTTTATTTTATATCTGTTGTTTCAGGCATCCAGTGGGTAGGAACCATTCTGACTTTGTACATGGGTCCAGATATCATATGCATGATCTTCCTGATCTTCATAACTTCATTATGAAGGAAAAGCCGGAGGAAAAGCAAGGGCAACACTGGACCCCTGCTAAACCAGATGGGACAACTGACAACTGATCCCCATGAAAAAGCCAACTTCTTTGTGTTGGTCTTTCATCAGTCCCAAGGGATGCCCCTGCCCATTACGGGACAGGAAGGCCTGGGTAAAGGGAGATTCCTTACCCTGCATCAATGCTGACCTTGTGAAGGAACACCTTGAGAGGCTGGATACCTTCAAGTCAGCCAGTCCTGACAGCTTACGCCCCAGCCAGCCCCTGACATGGATCTTCAAGAACTCCTGGTGCTCCAGTGAAGTGCCCAAAGATTGGAAGAAGGCCAATGTGGTGCCGATCTTCAAGAAGGGGAGGAAAGTGGATCCAGCAAACTACAGGCCCAT
>NW_017728886.1:211137900-211143061 GCF_001723895.1 Crocodylus porosus | reverse complement strand
AGATTATCAAAGAGACCATTCTCAACAGACTGGCCGGTGGCAAAATCCTGAGGGATAGTCAGCATGGGTTTGTTGTGGTTAGGTCTTGCTTGACCAATCTTATTTCCTTTTATGACCAGGTGACCTATCACCTGGACAAGGGGGAAGAGATTGATATCATATATCTGGACTTTGAAAAAGCCTTTGATCTGGTATCCCATGACCACCTCTTGGCAAAACTGGCCAATTGCAGCCTCAGCTTCTCCATGATCTGTTGGCTGGGGAATTGACTATGTGGTCGCACATAGAGAGTGGTGGTTGACAAAAATCAATCATCGTGGTACCCTGTGACCAGTGGTGTTCCTCAACGCTCTGTCCTTGGGCCTATATTGTTCAACATCTTAATTAATGATGTGGACATTGGTGTCAGATGTGGACTGGCCAAGTTCGCCATGACACCAAACTTTGGGGTAAAGCGTCCACACCTGGACAGGAGGGCAATCCAGGTTGAACTTGACAGGCTCAAGAAATGGGCAAATGAGAACCTGATGGCATTTAACAGTGGAAAATGCAAGGTTCTCCACCTTGGGAGGAAAAACCTGCAGCATGCTTATAGGCTCAGCAGTGCTACGCTGGTTAGCACTACAGATGAAAGGGACTTGGGGGTTACAAGATGAACATGAGCCTTCAGTGTGATGCTGCAGCTAGTAAAGCAAGGAAAATGCTGGCTTGCATCCATAGATGCTTCGAGTAAATCATTCTCCCGTTGTACTCAGCCTTGGTGAGGCTGCAGCTGGAGTACTGCATACAGTTTGGGCTCCACAATTCAAAAAGAATGTGGAGAAGCTTGAGAGAGTGCAGAGGAGAGCCACACAGTCTTTATAATGAGAGGCTGAGAGCCATGGGACTCTTCAGCCTGGAAAAGCACAGGCTCAGGGGAGGTCTGGTGGCCACCTATAAGTTTATCGGGGTGAACACCAGTTTCTGGGGGAAGGCCTGTTCACCAGAGTGCCCCAAGGGATGACAAGATCAAATGGTCACAAACTCCTCTGTTACCATTTCTGGCTGGACATAAGGAAGAACTTCTTTACTGTCTGAACCCCAGTGTTTGGAATAGACTGCCACAGGAGGTAGTTCAAGCACCTACCTTGAATGCCTTCAAGAGACATTTGGATTTCTATCTTGCTGGGATCCTATGACCCCAGCTGACTTCCTGCCCTTTGGGCAGGGGGCTGGACTCGATGATCTTCCAAGGTCCCTTCCAGCCCTAATGTCTATGAAATCTATGAAATTTATTCTGTAATTGACAACTTCAGTGACACAGTTTGCTGTCTCTTATCATACTCCCATACTACTTCAGATAGCAAGATTCAAGGTCCAGTACTTAATGCAGATTTAATACTTAATAGAGCCCTTTTTGAAATGTTTATTTAAAAAAATTATTTGTTCCTGAAGAAAAATGAACTCGCAACATCTTTTATTAGACTATTGCTGAAGATATTCAAGACATGCTTGAAGGCCAGAATTATTAGGTTCTAATTGTAGTTTTTGAAGCAAATGAAGCTTTCAGTAAGGTGGGTATCTGTTTAATATCTTATCAAGTGGGGACGTGAAAATGGCTAATAATTAGTTCCTATTAGTTATAGTCTCGCCCAACATTTTGCATCAGAACAACATGGCTTCCAGTACTTTCAGCCTCTTCACAGAAATTAGGCAAGGATACCCATTGTCTCCAATGCTTTTTGATTTATCTTCTAAAACTTTAACCATAGCTTTTTGGACTCACCCAAGACATTTACTTAAAAAAAATCAATCACTAATCCAGAACTTTAGTCAATACCAGGTTATGAAGGCAATCAGGAGTAAATCAAAACTACTGGAGATCTCTTAAAATAACCGTAGCCCATGAAGAAATCCTATTAGGACACACGCACACACACACATATATATATTAGGACACATATATAAAAATCCTATTAGGACACACACACACATATATTAGGACACATATATAAAAATCCTGTGTCCTAATAGGACACAATATATAAATCCTATATATATCAAAGCATGTTGCTCATCTAAATTAGCACTACTTTGTCTCCTTCTCTTCCCCCCTACCCCATAGCAAATATTATATCCATTACCATGCAGTAGATCAATGTCAAAGTACTATATCTGGTAGTCTTAATATTTTTCTCCAACAAAGTTTTCCCATTACTACATATAGATGAAGCAATACATAAATATCCTGATGACTAATGTCAACAGAAACCACTGTATTTCCTTATCATAAAAGAAAGGATTTACAAAGTCCCATAAACCTAAGTGATGTCTCAAGAATAGTAAGGATATTCCTGAAGATATTTTATAAATTCAGATTTACTACATGACTACATTCTGTTCTGTAATATATTTTTCAGTGTTATAGAAGTACTTTCTTTTAAATGGTGCAGTTGACATGTGGTATCATCATTAGCAAGAAACAGAATGACACAATGCAGTTCAAAAAAACTGTTCCAGTGCTGCATTTGAAATCCTGTACAGTAAAGGCACAAAGACGGAAAGGAAATGCTGCAAGATGACAAAGCATGTCACTGACACAATATTTCTCACATCCCATTGCAACTTGACAGAATGCTAGCATAGTAAAACATAGCCTCAATTTTTTTCACCACTTCAAAAAGAAATCTTCTGTTCCAACTATACCACTCAGGATACAGTTTACAAGAGTCTGTGCAGGCAAAAACACAAAACAGATTCCCACCCTGCCTGTTTAATTTGAAAACAGCAGATGAAGATTATTCAGATTCCTTTCACTAGACCCAGTATGAGTTGGAACAAGCAAAAAGTCCTGCATAATCCTAGACAAGAGGTATCTGTTGCTTTCCCTGTTGATATGCTCAAGCAGCTCACATGAAGCCTAAATCCAAAACCACAATGACGTTAGACTAAGGGTCCTGTTATACCTTACAATATGAGCCACACAAATGTTGATTGGTGTTAGTACTACCTCTAGTTTGGAGCAGTCACACTTCAGGCCAGCAGGGGCCTGAAAGTAAGAATCCCTTCCCCACCCCCATTCCATGCTTCCTTCCTTCTGCCCAGGGCTCCCTGCCTGCCCCCCACGGCCTACTTTTGTCTGTCCCAGAGAAGCAGGTAGGAGAAGATGAACCTGCTTGCCTGGCTGTTGCTGCCAGGTTGCCCTCTTCTCAGGACTGCGCACACTCAGAAAGCAGGAGCCATCAGACAATCCGGTTAACCCTTCCCTGCCTGCTTCCCTGGGACAGACAGCACAGGCAGCCACAAGTAACTGAGGGGTGAAAGGGGGAGCAGGGGAAGGGGGCAGTGAGCAGGGATCTGGGGTCCTGGGGAGGGCAGGGTTGGAGGCAGAGGGCCCAATCCAGGCTGGGGAGTGGGGAAGGGGGTTTACGCTAAGGTGTAGCCTAGAGTGGCTACACTTAAGTGCAACACAAGCTAGGTAGCACAGATCAGAAATAATCCTGCCCTGGAGGATTTTGACCTGCAGAAGGAATGCTAAAAATCAGTTTCAGGTGTTAATATGAGGACAATCCAGGCGTTAATTAAGGTCCCAGGAGATGTCCAGAATGTCCATGTAACAAACCCGTAACATATAATTTTAACAAGTGTTAGTAGACTCCACAGAGGGGGTGGGTGGGAATTGAACATGAACTCTTCTTTTAACTAAGCTTCTTAGGAATAAATATGGAAAATAAAATAAAGGTAACCTTTTCCTTGATACACACTCTTATTTAACAAGTATTATTCAGATGTGAATATGTTCTGATCTTGCTTTTCAAAGAGGATGTGGCATTTTGGTAGTAAAATGAGAGCTTTTTATATGTCTAAATCAGAGTCCAGTTCAGTAGAAAACCTGAGGGAAAATAATTGCTTTGCCTGCATCTCATCTAGCCAAAATGCGGCCTATGTTTTCTTCCCCTTCAGAGCTATAGTCCTTTCTCCCTGCAACTATGACTATTTTCTCCATTGAAGTATTGGCAGGATGTATATGTAGTGGTCATTTTCTTCATTTTCTTTTTGTCATGCTTTGTTATGTCTTTATGTGTGATCCACATTTCCCACATCTTTTCTCAAGCCTTTTTGCCTGCTATTATGATATTGTCAACTCTCACAAACTAAGCAGAATAGAACCTACTTAGTAGTTAGATGTGAAAACAAGAGTAGGAAGTGGTTGTGACTCAATAAATGAAACTCTGCCTCTGAGTCCCATGGAAACAATGCCTCAGCATGGTGGTGAGATGCACTGTGCCATTGCCTGAAACAAACAAACAAGAAAAAGTCTTACAATGGCCATACCTCCTCCTAATGATCTTTAAAGTTACCAAATTATGTTTCATGACTATAGGGGCATTTGGTCTTGACCAACTTCTAACAACAAATAATACAACCAAACATAAAATGTCAAACAAGTGTCTAACATATGTGGAGGACAACTTTCTGTTCCAGAAAGTTAGGGATACAACTAGAGGTTCATACATCTTGGATCTTATTCTGACCAATAGGGAAGAACTGAAAGATGTGAAAGTGAGGGGACGCTTGGGAGGAATTGATCACAATAAGATAGGATTCATGATCTTGAGATGGGGAAAGCACAAGGTCAGCACAACTAAGACACCAGACCTCAAGAAGGTGGATTTCTACAGATTAGCAGGCACAGCACCATAGAACAGTCTGAAGGATAAAGGTGCCCAGGAGGGCTGGAAGCTTCTAAAGGGCATCATGTTGGAAGATCATCAAAAAGCCACAATGGGAGCACAAAAAAGAATGGCAAGAGACCTATGTAGTTGTACAAGAAGCTTCTGGGATGCCTCAAATGCAAGAGGGAAGCATGAGGCAATGGAAAGATCACCAAGGAAGTATACCAGGAAATAGCTAGAACTTGCAGGGACAAAATGAGGAAGACAACAAGAGGTTCTGGAAGTATGCTAGTGAAGAAAAAAATCGTGGTTCGTTTCTCGGGAGGTGGAAAAAAAACTTTCAGCTTCAGACACACTTTATTAGTAATACAAAAGATATATATTTGCAAATAGGGTCAGAGGGAGAAGACAAAAGATCAAGTCCCTCTGCCCCCGAGCATAATCATTAGCAGGCTTTTATCCCCTCTCTCCTGACCACGTGTGCAGAAGAAGGAATTTTTACAACT
>NW_017728886.1:211111223-211137515 GCF_001723895.1 Crocodylus porosus | reverse complement strand
TGAGAGAAAAAAAGACCAAGGAAGCTGGGGGTGCACTGTTAAATAGCAGAGCAAACCCTTAACAGAGGATGCAGAGAAGGTGGAGCTGCTCAACAGCTACTTTGCTGCAGTCTTCACAATAAAATTAAGCTGCAACCAGACAGCTAATAAGGATTATTTGGAAAAGGAAGGGAACAAGCTGAGGGATGAGATAAAAAAGACTGTTAGAGCTTTTGATGAGTCTTAATGAAATTAAGTCAGACAGACCTGATTAACTTCATCTCAAGGTACTGAATAAACTGGCAGAGGTGGTCTTGGAGCCCTTGGCAATATTATTTATGCAATCATGGGAGACGCACTAGGCACCCGAGGACTAGAAAAGAGTTCCATAGTGCACCTCTTTAAAAAAAAAAAGGAGGATGCAGGGAACTACAGACCAGTTCTCAATCACCTTGGGTGCCTATACACATATTCTGGGGTGGGGAGGATGGGCACATTTTAATTAGAGTGGCTCTCAGGAGCTGCTTTAATTAAAATGCCCACTGTGTCTCATGTACTCAGTGCCCCACACTTCAAAATGGCAGTGGGGGCACTTTAGTTAAAGCTCATTCGACAATCCTGTTAAAGTACCCCGGTGCCATTTTTAAATGTGGGACACCAAATACATGAGATTAGAATACTCCAGAATCTGCTCCAACATGTTCTAATCACAACGCGTCAGAGCACCTCTAAAAGTGCCCATCATAAAGCAGTCCATTTGCAAGCCTCTGAAGAAGGAAAGGCTGATCATGAGCAGCCAGTATGAACAAATCATACCCAACAAACTTGATCGCCTTCTTTGCCAAAGTAACTACTTGGGTGAATGAAGAGAATGCTGTGGATATAGTTCCACATGACCTTCTCATAAACAAATTGAAGAAATGTTGGCTCAATAACTGCCCCAATAACTACAACTAAGCAATTGGCTCAATAACTACAAGCAAAGAATGATTATATAATGATAATTCCAGTTGCAGCAAGGGAGGTTTAGACTGGATATTAGGAAAAACTCTCACTAGGAGGGTGGTGAAGCACTGGAATGGCTTACCTAGAGAGGTGGTGGTATGACAATCCGTGGAGATTTTTAAGGCCTGACTCAACAAAGCCCTGTCTGGAATAATCTAGTTGGGGATGACTCTGCTTTGAGCAGAGGTTTGGACTAGATGACCTCCTGAGGTCCCTTCCAACCCTAATTTTCTGTTTCTATGATTTTATAAATGTAGCCATGGTAGAATGGCTGAAGGATTCAAGTAGAGTCCCACAGGGGTCTGTGCTGAGCCCAGTGCTGTTCAATGTGTTTATTAATGATCTGGATGCTGGAATAGAGAGCTTCTTGAGCAGATTTGCAGATGACATCAAACTGAGAAGCATTGCAAACACATTGGAGGACAGGAGCAAAATTCAGAAGGATCCTGATAGATTGGAAAGCTGGGTTGGAGCTAACAGGATGAAGTTCAATGCTGACAAAAGCAAGTTGTATGAAGAACAGTGCCATTGCAACAGTGGGCTGAGTAGTGTGACCGACCGCCCCTAGCGCTGAAGTCAAGGGGCACCAACAGGTACTGCCTAGCCAGGGCAGGGTGCAGGACGGAGCTATGAGTGATTTGTTTGTGGGGTGTGCAGGGACAGGGGGAGGGCGACTCCCATCACTGTGTGCACTCCCAGGCAAGCATGTGGGGGGGTGCCCCCCAGATCTGTGCATGGAGTGAAGGCAGGCTGCCACGGCAGGCTTTGTCCCAGGTGCCAAATTTCCTTGCCATGGCACTGATGAAGAATTATCAAAAGTGCATGAAGAAGTCATGAAAAAAAATAGGATCTAGAGGTGGGCAACAAGAATGACAAAGGGCTTGGAAAGCAAGTCCAAGGAGAGACTGAAGGAGCTAGGCAGGTTCAGCTTGTGGAAAAGGTGTTTAAGAGGGGACATGACAGCAACCTTAAAGGCTTCCATAAAGAAGAGGGAAATATCTTTTCTCTCATGCTGCAGGGAACAGGATATGGAGCAGTGGCTTGAAATTGCATCAGAGTAAGTTTAAATTGGATATGAGGAAAAACTTCCATGGTTACAGCAGTATAGCAATGGAATAGCTTGCCTAGGGAAACTGTGGACTCTCCATCATTGGAGGTGTTCAAGAAGAGGCTGGATAAGCACTGGGCAGGGATAATACAGGACTAACTTTGTCTATGCTCTACTATGGGTATTTCCCATGCTTCTGGGCTTTTCTGGTTGCTACATAGGTTCAGGAAGGATTTTTTTTCTCCTCCTGCTGCTACACATGTTGAGGGGCAGGGGAGGAGTCACTTTCCTCAGAAGTATTGAGTGTTTGCTGAAGCAAAGGCTAGGGATTTTGTCTGCTCCTACTGGTGCTAAAACCCAAAAGTTCCTAGCTAAAGGGTCTTGCCCATCCCTCAAGGTCAGACTGATCACCCCATCTAGAGTCAGGATTGGCATGGACTGCGGGGGGTTTTCCTTCCTCTGTAGTGGGGAAAACTTGGCCCTCTTCCTTGGATCTGCCAAGTGTATTTTAACAACTCTTGCAGCAGCAAGACACTGGTTGTTGACTCCCTGCTGTATCTATGGCAGTTAAGGGTACTATGCCTTGTGATAGTGTGAGACAGATGACTGTGTTGATTAGACAAGGATTCATATGGGATGGTTTGGGTAGGGAAGACCCTGCTGTAGGAAGGGGTGTGGACTTCATGATTTCTAGAGGTCCTTCCAGCTGTACTTTTCTATGATACTGATTCTAATACTAGTTTTAATCAGTCCCACCAACAGTCCCCTTCTTTGGCCTAGGGTTCCCACAAAGACCATTTTCTGGAGTTATAAAATACATAATTTCAACCAAACCTTTATTCATATATGGTGGTAAGAAGAGAGAATTGTTGTGTCTTTTTTACTACATGGAATACTTTTTTAATACTTGGATACAACAGTGATAAGAAACCATTACAAGAAAACCCAACAGATAGATTAGATAAGGATGTAGTCTTATTTGGAAAACATTGTATTCCCTTCCTGTTCTAACTGTATATGTAATACTGCCAGTTACTGCTGCTAGGAACAGTAGCAGCAGTAGTAGTACTACAGCAGTCCCTAGATACTGCAAATAGTATGAGGATCTGATGACAGTTAGTGCTGCACACACTCAGAAAGAGATTGTCCCTTCTTTGAAGAGCCTATTATCCACATAATACAAGACAAAGAGAAGAAATGAACAGAGGCAATGTGATTTGCCCCAGTCAGTAATAGTCAAGAAACAAAACCCAGGTTAACTGAGTCCTAGATTTGTAGTCTATTTGCAGAACCATTCAACCTCTGTTAACTTGTCACCATACTTCATCCCAGAGGTGGTACCATTAAGTGACTCCTGCATCCTGTATATATAGTGTTTACAGAGCACTTGGCAAGCCTCACAGCTGAGAGACAGTACAAGAACACTGTGATTGTTATTTATCATTATGGTAGCAAAGTGAGTCAATGGCTGTCAGGATCCTGTTCCCACCCATCTCCATTTGGCAGAGTTCCCACTATGAACTCCTGATCCCCAGAAGGGGAGGTATCACTGTGACCTTTTGTACCAGAAGTTCCATTTATTCTGGCAGGAAACTGGATTTCCGTCTCATGAAGGATTCTGTATGTGTCCCTGGGTTGTACAGAGATTATATGACAGAGCCAGTAGCAGTGACACAAAAACACTTCTGAAATAGCACAGAATTAAGGTTAGCATCCGTTTGGGGGGAAAATACACTACCTCCTCTGCAAGATTGGGCTGGCCACTGAGAAAGGCCACGTATGCCCAGAGCCACAACAAGTTTTCTACTGTGGAACTATGCAGACTTGGGAATGCACAGAGCAAGCACAAATGTCAGGTTTTTTTCTATGCAACATGTCCACTATTACTCAGGACCAACATAGGCATACCCTTATGATCCCTGCTAATCCAATGATTCTATGAAATCATTAAAATGCGGTCTCATGTAAATGATTAGTTTCCACTTTAGGAATCAAAAGTAGTTATTCATTTTCAATTCATTTAGAGTGACCTCTCCTGCAGAGGTGCCTTTCAGGTTTAACACAGTTTTGCTGTCATGCTTATTAAACAATAATGTAGAAATCTCTCCAGACAAAAAAACAAAACAAAACTTTGATTGTATTCCTTTGGAGACTGCTCCTGTCCCCAGAAAAAAAACCCTGACCTTTTCTGGACAAAGCAGAATAAAACATTTTATAATCTGGTGGGGCCCAACCCTTTTTGCCAGGCATACCACAAATTAGCCTTGCTATCTCTGCAAGTGCTACGCCGATCCCCTCCCCCCAGATCTCATGTTTTTCTTTCTGCTCGCCATCTTGCACTACCTGGCCAGCCTGCTGCTCTGCTTTCTACTTCCTGCCCTATCTGTTACTGTGGGGTCTGTCCCCTCCTTGATCTACTGCATGCCATGCATAGGCTTCCCATTCTACCTGTGGCATATATGCCATAGGTTGGCCACTCCTGCTGTAGCCAGGAAAAGAACAGAAGGATTTTAAAAAATGAAAGCCTCATATCACTAAAGTAACTTGCAAAATCTGAATTAAATTTTGCAAAGGACTATGTAAATAAATGAAAGGTACCATGATATCAAATGAACCAAGTACAATTTTGGATGGCTTAGAATCACAGAATATTAGAGTTGGAAGGGACCTCAAGAGATCATCTAGTCCAACCTCCTGATCAAAGCAGGACCACCCCAAACTCAATCATCCCAGCCAAGGCTTTGTCTAACCAAGTCTTAAAAACTACTAAGGATGGGGATTCCACAGCCTCTCTGGGTAACCTGTTCCAGTGCTTTACTACCCACCCTCCTAGCAAGACTGGTTTTCTAATATCTGACCTAAACTTCCCTTGCTGCAACTTGAGACCATTGCTCCTTGTTCTGTCATCACCACCACTGAGAACAGTCCAGCTCCATCCTCTTTGGAACCACCTTTCCAGTAGTTGACGGTTGCTATTAAATTGCCCCTCAGTTTTCAATTCTCCAGACTAAATAAACCAAGTTCCCTCAGCCTTTTCTCATAAACAATGGTCCCCAGCACTCTAACCATTTTTGTTGCCCTCTGCTGGACTCTCTCCAATTTGTCCACATCCTTTCTGTAGTGGGGAGCCCAAAACTGGACACAGTACTCCAGATGTAACCTCACCATACCTACAGGTTAGGGAACGCCCCTCTTGTCAGCACGGAGGCGGAAAAGGATCTTGGGGTCATCATTGACTCCAAGATGAACATGGGCCGGCAGTGTGGAGAGGCAGTTAGGAAGGCCAACCGCACCTTGTCATGCATCCACAGATGCATCTCGAGCAGGTCCAAAGAGGTGATCCTCCCACTCTATGCGGCACTGGTCAGGCCGGAGCTGGAGTACTGCGTCACTGTTCCCCCAAGCACTGCCAGGAGTGACCAGGAATAACGGTCACAAGCTGGTAGAGGGTAGGTTTAGGTTAGATATCAGGAGGCGCTACTTCATGGTCAGGGCAGCTAGGGTCTGGAACCAACTTCCAAGAGAAGTGGTGCAGGCTCCTACCCTGGGGGTGTTTAAGAGGAGGTTAGATGAACATCTTGCTGGGGTCGTTTGACCCCAGTACTCTTTCCTGCCATGGCAGGGGGTCAGACTAGATGATCTGCTCAGGTCCCTTCCGACCCTAGAAACTATGAAACTATGAAACCAGTGCTGAATAGTGGGGAATAATCACTTCCCTCAATCTTCTGACAACACTCTACTAATGCAGCCCACTATGCTGTTAGCCTCTAAGGAGGGAGTGGGGGCTTCAGTTCACCCACCCCACCCTCCAGAGGTGTCTGGGGAACCCCTAGAATGAGCTCCTTCTGCTCCTTCTCCCTGCCCCACCCACCTTATTCTAAACAGGAGTAGACTGGGAAAGAAAGGGGGCTGCTTGTTAGGGGAAGCAGCTGCAGGCTCCAGCAGCTAGATCCCCCTCCCCCCTGAAGCCAAAGTGAACTTCTGTTTGTTCCAGGAGATCAATGCAATTCAGAACACTTCTGCTGATGTAAAAGATAGGCTAACTTGCTTAACTGAGTAAGTCGTAAGTTCAAGCATGAGAAGTTTAGTAGGCAGTTTTAATCCAAGCATATATGACTAAGATGTGTAATACTAATACTAAATATAATCTTACGAAAATGTAAGTGCAAATACAGAAGACATCTATTCTGAGGCTCGACCCTGACCCAACTGGAAAGAGGAAGGTAACCCTGACCCAACTGGAAAGAGGAAGGTGCCCTCAACTGAAAAGGGGATGATGCCCTTATGATGATGACAATTGCAAGAGATAATTATAACTAACAGAAAAATATGTAATGAAGACTAACCTCATTATATCATATGTAAAGCAAATATATAAATATGGAAGGTCAAACCCCTCTCAGGGTAGCTCTCCGCCCGTAAGGCGGGAGTCTACCCTTCTGCAGAAGTAATAAAAAAAATTATTGCTGGCACTCTCATGTCTCTTGAGTAATATTATCACGGCTAGTGCCCACGACGCAAGCCAGGTTGCCCTTTCCTGTTTGGGCAGCTAACTCAGGTTTTGCTGACATGCAAAGTGTTCTGAGTTACAGGGAGGAGCCGTACTTCTGTGTGCACCCTCAGAGGGTACAAATCACTGAAGAACTGGAGCACAATTGGGAAGTTAAGATGAGATGAAAAGCGTATTTGAGATTGTAGGTTCACTCTGCAGGGGGCAAAAAGGCTCAGATCATTTCCATGATCAGTGTCCCCACAGCCTAAATTTACTTGGAGATTTTGTTTTCCTCACGACAGTAATTTAGTATCCAAACAATACAAACCAATGAGTGCTAGTTAAAACAAGAAGCACAGATTATAAATAGATATCCAGAAATAAGGGGGACAAAAAACAAGTAAGTAATGAGTAAGTAAAACAAGAAAGGTCTCAATTTGAGAGACAATACTTATTTGCCTTCCTATTTATTGCTAGAAAATGTGAAGTATAACTCCATTTTAGAAGTGACCTTGCTCATTGTAACAGCAACATCTGTTCCACTTGTATTCAATATACTACAGCAGCACTCAAACAGGAACTAAGGGGAAAACAGAGACCTTCACTCAATACTGAGTCAGTTCTTCCTGCTGAAGCTGAATTCTTTGCCATTCTCAGGCTTTTTAATTTAAAATGTTAATGCAAAAATAAAAACTGAGCTGTTGACAAGACAACTTATTATCACTACTTTTAAGAAATAATAAGAAAGAATCACTCATTTGCAAATGTGTTGCTAATTAATCCAGCGCTGAGTTTAAGAAAGTGCTGACTCTTGCTCTTAAAACACATGCTCCTTTAAGGCAGCACAAGTTAAGCATCCAAGCATCACTACGAATGTTTGGGGGAGGGGGAAGAGAGTAAAAACTGACCCTGAAGTTAATCCCAAGCCTGGATATAAGCATGACCCTAAATTTTAAACTATTATCTTAACTTTTCTGATATACAAAGTGAAAATACAGAAGTACACCAAGGAAATTATTTTTGTGAGACAATACTTACAAACTGGCCAACACCCAGCCACCATGGGAAAAAAAAAAACTCACCATGAAATGTATTCTCATGATGAATATTTTATAACTGATGTCATTAGAAATGAAGTCTGATCCAACAGTTCTAGTTCAAAAGGTTGAGAAAGGCTTAACTAAACCATGCTAAACCTTTTACCTTTGTAGTGTAACCCCAAAGATAACACTGTTACAATTAATCCATATATTCCAAGTAGGAAACATCATCCTGACCTATAAACTTAATTCACAGGATCCTGGACTTCAGCAAGACTATTCCCATAAGTATAATTAAGGGTTACATTTCAGCCAAGCAAAGCAGGCATTTAAATCCATCTCAGTTCGGGTTAAGTTGAAGCATGTGCTTAAGTTGAAGCATGAAAGTCAATGCATCTCAAGCATACATATAAATTTAACCATGCTTTTAAGCGTTTTGTTGAATAGTGTGTTGCAGACATAAGTATCGTATTAATTTACTTCTTAGACTGTACTGGCTGAGATGGTTTCTTTTCCCTCTACAAATTGTGACAGAACTTACAATGCAAGGACAAAGAAATGATGGTAGCCAGTAGCAAAATTAACTAGGGAGAGAAAAAAAGGGGAGGATGGGCAGGCTCAAAAAACACTGTATTTTTTTTCCACATACCACATGCACTCTTTTCCCCAAAAATCAGCCCTCCAAAACTGGCGTGTATGTCTGAATCAGACAGCCTGATTTTCTGTGTGTAATGGAGGAATTGGAGCATGGATGGCAGTTGTGATGGATGCTGTGCCTCTGTCCCTGCTGGCCCCAGAGAAGATGGGGCAGACTTCACTGCTCAGGATCAGAGCTAGTGTTAACCAAACTGCAGTTCCTCTGAGAGGGTTAAAAATCTAACTTGTGCTGACACTGCAGAGTGCACTCCGCCTCTAAGGTCAGGACTAAGCTACAACTCTGGAAAAACTTTTTTTTCTTTTAAATCTTGCCTTCTGAAAACAATGCACATTTCTTATTTTCTCACATGCCATATGCTCCCAAATATGATAGAAGCTGCTGCATTACTAGCTTGGCTACTGACACAGCCATCGCTGCTCAGGGTGCCAAACTGCCCAATTATGCCTCTGACGGTAGCTTTAAGCTACTTGCATGCTATTCCCTCCCTAGGCTGGTCATGAGCCTACAGATTCCCAGTGTAACTGTAGGTAGTAGCTGTGGAACTTCTTTTAATCAGGGCAGTTATCCCAGGCTGCTATATGACAATGCTGCTCAAAATTTTCAGCATACATTGTGCTAAAGCCTAGCTATACTGCCCATCCCCAGTTCCTGCATTTGAGGGAGTCCTCAGATTGCAGTTGTCCTCAGTGTCTGTACTGGAAAATCCTTTCCCTGACAGATATGAAGCTTTTTAGACCCCTTAACATAAAGGAGCCGAAGCAGGGGTGAGGATCTCACTCATTGTCCCTTTAACTTCAGCTTCAACTTGCAGGATATCACATCCTGCCACATGAGCCACAAAAAAACTATTCAAAAGAATAATGATATTTGGAAGCCAGTTCCTATTCTTAGGATGCGTCATTCTCATTCTGAATTCATCTTTGCCTCTGAGAAAATTAAGAAAAGCTAGAGAGAAGAAAAAAGTATGGGCCTTCAGGGTCAGTAAAGCATAACAGTAGTGTCTGCAATGTGGACGATGCTAGCAAATGGTAGGGGCATATTGACTTCTGTACTCAGAAAGACTTTATTTCAGTAAGATTTATGAGACTCAATGCTCTAAAACTCTAAAGGTTATGAACTTTCAAACCTTGTGAAATTACATCTGAAGTCCTGCTCTTTTTAATATTTTTTTCATGAGGTGCCTTACCCTTTCAGTCTAGTGCCTTTTCCATCTTATAGTCCCCTGAAGGAGTATGCTGAGCAGATAGTCAGTTGTTTGCAGAAACTTTGATTAATGGGACTCTCATATAACTTGTGCTGGGTAATCAGCTTGAAATTACGTAACTTACAAAACACAGTCCTGTCATATAAATTTGCCCAAAGAGAGATATTGAAATGACAGCTCAGTTTTAAATAAGTCTATTAAATGCACCTCTTTGATTATTATAAAAACAAGTGTATTATAGACCAGACACATATTGTCATTTTTCTTTCAATAGACAAGAATCAGTTCCATTTCCAAATGTTTCCCATTTTGTTATGATCATGTCTTGATTAAAATCACAAACCATTTTTCTTCAGAATCATAACAATCTAAACAATGCGATGACATACTAAGACATTGCTAGGTATTGGATTAGAAATGTTACTGCTTAACAAAAAAGTAAACGTATAAAAAAAAAAATAGATGGCTTTGGTTTTACATGACTACTCAATTACTGTATCATTCTATAAGATAGGTCATGCCTCCTCTGAGCTGAACATGATTATACAGATATCATGAGCAGTTAAGAAGCCCCAAGGACTCAAAAACAAGTTCTCAGAAGCATGCATGATTGGATTTTTGAAGAACTATTTGGCTAGCATCAGCTGAAGTGGAGCTATAAGAAAGTACTTCACCTTCCTGTATTTGCATGCATATCTGCATGTATTTTGTGAAGAACAGGTCCCCTAAAGCCTTTGGTGTCATTGCATGTAATTTGATACAATTCAGTTTTATTTCTTCTGAGGGAAATGGGGTTCTGTTCCCCCCAGAACTGGGCCATTACCTATTTAACTTGTTCTCTTTTCCACATAGAATACTCTAACGACTAAAACAGTATTTAATTTCATGATGATTTCAGGAATGCAACCATATGGCTTTCATTTCATTGAAATTATTGAAAATAAATGAAGCATATTTATCACCATCCATTCTAAATCATAAATGTCTTTTATTTGAACCTGCAGGGCTATACTGTAGCTTTACAGTAGAACTCACAATACAAGTATCTAACCATATGTCTTTCAGGTAAATTTTATACCAGAATAAACTACTACCACAAGATATGAGAGTTTCATGACAGAAACCTTAGGGGTTTGTAACTTTCAATTAATTTATCCTGAGCATTGTAAACCTTCTAGTGTTCTTGCCGTCCAAGAAATTTAATGGGAAACTAGCTAACAGACCTTAATTACTTATATGAGGGTCTATTCATTATACATTAGCCATAAATGTTAGAATAAAACTTATCCTTTAACTCAGAGTTAAAGCTAAGAGGGGATTTGACCAGAATATTTGTAATATGCTTACCAGAGAATGTTTTAAACCGAGATTAACAGGTTAGGCAAAGACTGAATTTAGCCTTACAATTATACAGCAACCTGACCCCATCTCCTGCAGCCATAGCCTCCCTGACCTCTCATCTGACATTGTTCTTTTCTAACCCTTACCCTGCCATTTTGCTCCACATATTCAAGCCTTGGCTCCATACCTGATCTCCTGCACTCCAAAATCTTCTGGCCCAGCCCCTGCACCCTGATCACATGAAAGTACTACTTCTGCCTCTGAGGAAAAACAAATAGGATTTTTTAGAGTCCCAATGATTACTATTTGATGATAAATAGCCATTAAAATATCCGAAGAAAAAGTTAAATCCTAAAATTTAAAAAGGTAGATATGGAGAATGTAAATTAAAAATTGAGTTTTGTACAAACGTTAATTCATTAGCAATATTATACACACATATATATCTCTCTAAAATTGTGTCTACACATTAGGCCTGTGAGAAGCAGCAAGTATTCAATTCAGATTCGGCCCGTTTGAGGGACAGTGATTCGATTCAGTGATTCAAAATCACTGTCCCAATTCGATTCAGCCATCAAATCAGCTACCAAAGTTTCAGACAGCCCTAACAGATAGGGATACATTTCTGGGCAATGGGAGAGGGAGGGAGGGAGTGAGGCTGGGACTGGGGAAGGGACAGGGGGAGGGGTGCCATTCCCAGGGCTGCACCATGCTCTGCCTGTCCTGCTGTGCCTGCGCTTTGCCTGTCTCCATTCACCCCAGCTCCTGGGCTACGCCATGCTGTGGTGCAGACAGCTGGTGTCAGCTGCTCCTGGAGTTGCTGCAGCAGAGGCTGGGGAGAGTAGCAGCAAGAAGAGCCCAGGGTGGCTCAGGACACATTGCAGCTTGTCTGCACTCACCCTAGCAGCCCTGGGAACAACTGGCAACAGCTGCAATGAGAACTGTCAGTGGCTGTGGCAGGGAGGTCAAGGGAGAGTTCAGGCCTCTTGCTTCTCCATGTCCCCCAGGAGGGTTGCGGGCTGGGGGGCTGTGTCAGGCTCTTCCCAGGGTTGCATGCCCCCAGATCTGTGCACAGGATGACAGCAGGCTGCCACTGCAGGCTGGGGCCAGCAGTGGCACTAGGCCGATTCTTCCCAGTGCTTGGGGAGGGAACACTGAGCTCCAGGAACAGCCCAGTGCCCCTGGATCTGGACATGAGATGAGAGCAGACTGCCGCTGCAGGCTGGGGCCAATGGTGGCACTGGGCTGTTCCTGGCACTCAGAGCAGCCACCCTGAGTGCTCGGAAGAATCTGCCTCATTCCACTGCCAGCCCTACTCTGCAGCAAAAGCCTGCTGTCATCCCATATCCAGATCTGGGGGCATGCGCCCCCAGGAAGAGCCTGACACAGTCCCCCAGGCCGCAGCCCTCCTGGGGGGCATAGAGCAGCAAGAGGCATTCCCTGCCCCCTCCCCCCTGCATCCACTGACAGTTCTCATTGCAGCTGGCACTGGTTGATCCCAAATCCTGCACTGCCTGGGACTCTGCTTGCTGCCATTTCCTACAGCCCCTCCTGCAGCAGCCCCAGGAGCAGCTGACAGCAGCTGCCTACACCATGGTATGGCACAGCCCAGGAGCTGGGTTGAGGGGGGACAGGCAGAGCACAGTGCAACCCTGGGAATGGAACCCCTCCCCCCACTCCTTCCCTAGTCCCAGCCTCACTCCCTCCCTCACTGCCTTGGGAACCTATCCCTATTTGTTACATTATAAAGTGCATTTGCTTTATGTGAGGGAAACTTGTACAGCCTGTGTCTGAATCTCCAAATTGGCCCCAAATCTATCCAAATCAATTTGGAGGCTTCTGATTCAATTTGGATTCAGTGATTCGGCCGCCAAATTGAGCTAAATCTCCTCCAAACCAAATCGGCTACCAAAGCTTTGCACAGCCCTACTACACATGCCAATTTAAGATGCATTAGCCATTTTTAAGGTTCATTAAGGACATGGATCTATACATGCATGACCTTAATGCACCTTAAAAAAAATGGTGATTTTTGTCTATTTGCGCATTTATATGCATACAGTAAAAGCTACCTTAACAGGCACCTTACAAGCCAGCAGGCTCAGTTAACTGGCATATTTTGTTATCCAGCACCCCTTATTCACCATGGGTACCGGATAACAAAGCTTTTGCTGTACTTTTTTTCCAGCAACATGCTGGAGATCTGCTGCTTCAGAGCAGACTCAATTAATCAAGTCTGCTCCACACACAAGCTGAGGCAAACTGCACTGCACCATATGTAGTTGTATAAGCAGTAAAATACACATCAGCATGAAGAAAATGGCAAAAATGCATCAAAAGAACTAAAGTACCCCCGAGGTGTTTTAGTTCAAAATGGTGCCACCACACATTTTGCTGCTTATACAACTGCACTTGTCGCAGCATTGGGTGCTTTTCAAATCGTGCTACAAATACATGTTTAAAATGTCCTTTATGCCTAAATTTAATACCTGCAAAAACAGATATCAAATTTAGGCACAAATAGTTAAAGCACTTTAGTGCATATGTAGATGCACTAAGGCGCATTAATGTTGTGGATGTCAACTGTCTTCCAATTAACTTTAGCCCCTAGTCAGTTTGCATACCATGTTAATGTGCATCAGTGAGTGCATGTGTAGATGTGCACCTAAACCACCTTAATCCACATTAGACAAATGTGCATTAAGTTTAAGTGCAAGTAAAATCACATGTAGACACAGCCACAAAATATTTTCCTACATGTATAATTGAAATAAAATAATAAAATGAAAAAGCTGAATACAGTACTTTTTCTTCATTCTACTTGTAACACAGTCAATCCCAATTTCATTAAAGCCAATAAAAAAAATCAGTTGGCTAACTCTTATGCACATGTTGAATTATGTGAATAGTCCCAATGAAGTCATTGGGAATGCTTACAGTTATGCCCAAAGATGCCAACTCATCAAGTCAGACTCTTCAGAAATGCACTTAAGCACATCTCTGAATACAGTGGAATATAAATGTTTCCTTAGAAGTATTGCTGAACTACTTTTTTTTTTGTCTTTTTTTCTTTGCCATTGATAACTGTCAAATATAGAAAAATTTCTCTTTTGCTAAAGAAATTATACATAGCCAAGAAAGTAAACTTTAGCATTTATTCTGTGAACACTATTTCTTACACTTTGGTCAATCTCATTTCATGTATTGAAATTATAGCCTCTAAAAGCTGAGGAGTTACCCCAGGTTTGAACTTATTCCATGTTAGGTGTGATCAACTCCCAGTCCAACAGTCCAAGTGTGCTGAATGCTTGTACTTTTTCACATAGTAGGTGAACAGGAATATATTCTATTTCAGTGGGTACCATTTCAACTCTCTGGAGCCTTATTTGTTTTCTGGTCATTTGCCACATAGTTGACTCACAAAACAGCTCTTTTTTTGGATAATAAAATTACTTCTATGTTTTTTGAAGGATTTAAATGCCATCCCCTAGTGTGCAAATGTGGCTAGAAAAAAAAGCTGAGGCATGGAGAATCTAAAGCAGCACCAAATAATGGAAAAGAGTTCCTCAGAAGCAGAAGTGGTTGTCGTGATCACCAACACCATTCAGAAACTAAAAATATATCCCGTGTTCATCAGGAACATTTGAGAATCAAATGACAAGATGAGTCATCTTATGAAACACAACTAAAAGGACAAGATCTAATATGCAGTGGAAAAATGTCTCTCAGTTATAGCAGATACTTACAGCCAATGAGGTATTATGTTAGTAACAGTAAGTAGCATGGAAAAACATTTAAGAAAGAAAACATAAAAGTGAAGTAATGAGAATATCCCTGCCCGGTCAACGTGTACATGCTGCAAATCACTTCCAGAGCTTCCACAGAAAGATTTACATCATCTAAAGACTTAACCTTGAACACGTCAGTTATCAGGTTAGTGTAACAGGTTAGTTATCACAAGTCCTCAAGATCAAAGGATCAAGTGGACAAAAAGGGTGGAGATGTAGCTCTCTGTGTCAAGGAAGGCTATGAGTCCCTGCAAGCCAACATTGGCACCCACAGTGGACGACTTGAGACCCTCTGGGTTAAAATCCGTAGGGAACACGAAACAGGGGATACCATGGTTGGAGTCTACTACAGACCCCCTACCCAGGGTCAAGAACTTGGCCAGGAGTTTGCCAGGGAATTGGCTGAAGCCACACACTCCCAGTGCATGATTGTCATGGAGACTTTAACTACCCAGACATCTCGTGGGAGGAGCGCTCTGCCAAAACCGAGTAGTTGCAAAGCTTTCACTTGTGCATAGATGACCTCTATCTGACTCAGGAAGTCTATGGGCTGATGAGAGGTGAAGCGCTGCTTGACCTCGTACTGGCAACTGGGGACAACCTAATCAACAACCTATGATCGAAGGGAAGCTGGTGACAGTGACCATGAGCTGATCATCTTCACCATCTGCCGTAAAGCTGGCAAGTCAGTCAGTAATACAGAAGTCCTTGACTTCAGGAAAGTTGACTTTGACAAGCTAAGGAGGCTGGTCAGTGAGGCCCCAAAGGGCCACAACCCAAAGGGGAGGGGAGATCAAGATGTATTGTTGCTCCTTAAGGGAGCATTCCTGGATGCGCAAGCAAAGTCCATCCCGACTCGGAAGAAGGCAGCAGAAGGACACAGCAGCCCCCTTGGCTCTCCAGGGAACTGGGGGACCTCCTGCATCTTAAAAGGAAAACGTACAAAGTGTGGAGGACTGGAACCACCACCAAGGAGGAATACTCTGCTCAGTAGAGAGCAGACCTGTAGAGAGCAACCCACAAAAGCCAAGGCTGTGACAGAACTCCAGCTAGCTACAGATACCAGGGATAATAAAAAGTCCTTTTTTAGATATGTGGGGAGCTGGAGGAAAAGCAAGGGCAACATTGGACCCCTGATAAACCAGATGGGACAACTGACAACCAACGCCCAGGAAAAACCAAACTTGCTAAATGGGTACTTTGCATCAGTTTTTCACCCGTCCCATGGGACACCCCTGCCCACTGTGGGTCATGGAGGCCCAGGTAAGGGAGATTCTTTACCTTCCATCAATGCTGACCTTGTGAAGGAACACCTTGATAGGCTAGCTACCTTCAAGTCAGCCGGCCCTGATGGTTTACACTCAAGGGTACTACAGGAGCTGGCTAGCATCATAGCTCAGACCCCGGCACGGATCTTTGAGAATTTCTGGCGCTCTGTTGAGGAGCCTGAAGATTGGAAGAAGGCCAGTGTCATGCCTACCTTCAAGAAAGGGAAGAAAGCAGATCCAGCTAACTACAGGCCCATCAGCCTGACCTCTATCCTGGGGAAGTTCTTGGAAAAGATTATCAAAGAAGCCATTCTTAACAGACTGGCTGATGGCAACATCCTGAGGGATAGCCAGCATGGGTTTCTTGCGGGTAGGTCTTGCTTGACCAAGCTCATTTCCTTTTATGACCAAGTGACCTATCACCTGGACAAGAGGGAAGAGATTGATGTTGTATATCTTGACTTTAAAAAAACCTTTGATCTGGTATCCCATGATCACTTTTTGGCTAAACTGGATAACTGCACCCTCAACCTCACCACGATCCACTGGCTGGGAAATTGGCTCTGCAGCAGGACCCAGAGGGTGGTGGTTCACAGAAGCCAATCATCTTAATGCGCAGTCACCAGTGGGTTCCCTCAAGTCTCTGTCCTAGGGCCTATACTGTTTAACATCTTCATCAATGATGTGGCCATTGGTGTCAGAAGCGGACTGGCCAAGTTTGCTGATGACACCAAACTCTGGGGTAAAGCATCCGCACCTGAGGACAGGAGGGTGAGCCAAGCAGATCTTGACAGGCTCATGAAATGGGCGGAGGAGGATCTGATGGTGTTCAACACCGAAATATGCAAGGTTCTCCACCTTGGGAGAAATAACCGGCAGCATGCTTATAGGCTCGGCAGTGCTACGCTGGTTAGCACTACAGATGAAAGGGACTTGGGGGTCATGACTGACCACAAGATGAACATGAGCCTTCAAGGTGATGCTGTGGCTAGTAAAGCGAGCAAAATGCTGGCTTGCGTCCACAGATGCTTCTCAAGCAAATCCCAGGACATCATTCTCCCATTGTACTTGGCCTTGGTGAGGCTGCAGCTTTCATAGAAGTAGGGTTAGAAAGGACCTTGTAGATAATCAGGTCTGACCCCCTGTGCTGGGCAGGAGAGAAAACTGGGCTCAAATGACCCCTCTGGTAGAATGGTAGACATCAAGTCTCCTCTTAAGGACCCCAGGGTAAGAGCCATCACCACTTCCCTTGGAAGCTGGTTCCAGGACCTAGCCACCCTGACTGTGAAGTAATGCCTTTGTTTGTCTAATCTAAACCTACTTTCTAACAACTTGTGGCTGTTATTCCTTGTTAACTGGGGGGGGGGGGGTTGGGGGGGACTAGCTGGAGTATTGCATCCAGTTTTGGGATCCACAATTCAAAAAGGATGTGGAGAAGCTTGACAGAGTGCAGAGGTCAGGAAAACAGACCTTATGATGAGAGGCTGAGAGCCATGGGACTCTTCAGCCTAGAAATGCGCAGGCTCAGGGGTGATCTGGTGGCCACCTATAAGTTTATCAGGGGTACTCATCAAGATCTGGGGGAACATCTGCTCACCAGAGCGCCCCAAGGGATGACAAGATTGAACAGTCACAAACTCCGCTGTGACCGATTCAGGCTGGACATAGTAAAGAACTTCTTTATCGTCCAAGCCCCCAAGATTTGGAATAGACTGCCGCCACAGGCTGTTCAAGCACCCACTTTGAACACCTTCAAGACACATTTGGATGCT
Source organism: Crocodylus porosus (assembly GCF_001723895.1). Taxonomy (NCBI): domain Eukaryota; kingdom Metazoa; phylum Chordata; order Crocodylia; family Crocodylidae; genus Crocodylus; species Crocodylus porosus. The sequence goes on along the minus strand of NW_017728886.1, from coordinate 211,119,920 downwards.
TATCTTGCTGGAATCCTATGATCCCTGCTGACTTCTGGCTGTTTGGGCAGGGGGCTGGACTTGATGATCCTCCGAGGTCCCTTCCAGTCCAAATGCTTATAAAATCTATGAAGTCACATTCTAGCATAATCTCAGTTTTCAGAGTAGTTCATTTTCCAAGCTCCGTGCCTGAGAAAAAAATATGCCTAAATCCAATGTCATTTCTGCCTAGCTTAATGATGAAAACTTTTTATCATTAAGAACAAATTCATATTTTGCTTGTACATGAATATCCTTGTACACATGGAAATATGGGTTTACCTAGAATGTGGACACAATTTTGTAAACATGAATGTTTAAGCAGCATGTGGGAAGAGGCATGAATTTGGTCAAAATGAACAGCTGTTCAGAATGCAAAAAAAAAAAAAAGCCTGAACACTATCTTGCCATGGCCATCCATTCTTATGATAAAAAATATAAGAAAAGATGTGTGTTCTAAGTGGATGCTACTTGAACCACTTACAATCCTTTAGGCTGTCCATTGCACATAGAAAACAACCTGTTTATTGCTTGATTTGTGCACCGTATTTGTGTTGGCTCTCTCATACACCTTAGGAATAAGCATGGAAGTAAAAGCACCCCAGTCACACAGTTGGCAACTCTCACAGTAACTCTTTACCACTTATGGGAGGCTACACATGTACTAACTTTCTCACAGTTAAGACTTGGGATGACTAGCAGTGGCTAGAAACCTTCAGGATGAGCCAGGTCACCTTCTGGGACCTCATGGAGCAGGCCTGGGTCCACCTGGAGTGGCAGGACATCAACATGTGGCTGCCCCCCCCTGCAGACACCCACCTGGCCATCACCCTACTCAAGCTGGCCATGCACCCCTTACCCTGTAGTATGTTGACCACCTGTTTGGTGTAGCAAGGCCACCACCAGGGAGGCCGTCCTGGAGGTGTGCAGCACTCTCCAGGGTGCAGTGGTAAACACCACACTCCACATGCATGACCCTGAGGATGGCAGAGTTCCGTGCCCTGGGATTCCCCCAGTGGATCAGGGCCCTGGATGGGACCGACATCCCCATCACCTGCTCATCTCATGGAGACTGCCCCTATTACAGCTGGAGGGGCTTTCATTCCATGGTGCTCTGCATCATCGTGGACTGCTGCAGGGCCTTCACACACATGAGCAGTGGCTGGGCAGGCAGTGCCCACAACATTTGCATCTTCCAGAACTCCAGCCTGCCGGGCCTGGTGGAGAGCAGCTGCTTCACACCAAAGGTGCTGGACCTGTGGTAGGCTGTCCCACCCCTCCTCTTCAGGGATCCCACCTACCCACTCCTGCCCTGGCTCATGTGACCTTACACCAGCCAGCCAGACCCACCCTCTGGTGGAATGTTCCTTCAACTGCCTCAGGGGCCACTGGTGCTCCTTTATCACCCACCTTGAGGTTGTCAAGGACAACCTCCTCCGAGTCATCATCACAGCCTGTATGCTGCCTGGCATCTGTGAGGCCTGAGGGGAACTCTTCTGCAAGGCCTGGGTGGAGGAGGTGCAGTGCACTGAGGACACCTGGCAGTAGCTGCAGCATGCCTGTCCCACTGAGCCTCCAGGAGAGCCACACATCTGCCAGTGGGGCACTTTGTGTGGGAGGCCCTGGCTGACCACCTACTCCAGCACTCCCTGCTTTTGCTCATGTGTGCCGCTGCCCACAGATCCACGCCCCCATCCCCAGTACCACGCTTACTGTATACACATCTCACAATAACAAGTTTTTATTCCCCTCATCAACCAGATCCCCCATTCTCCACCTTCCCCAATGAACAGAGCCCCCCCTCTCCCCACCCCCATCCACTAATGATAAAAAAAAAACCTTCTTCCCTGTGAAAACTATTTACAACTTCCTTTGTGGGCCATCCTGGGGTACAGAGCCATGGGGTAGGGGTGCCTAGGGGACAAAGCCCAGGGGCAGGAAGCCAGCACCCAATACTCTGGCTGTTTTCCTGTGGGTACACATACCACAATGAATGTGGCAGGTGAGGGGGCTCACCCAGGGTTAGAGCAGGGACAAGCAGTAGGGCTGGGCCCAGGTGGGGAGACTGGGTAGCACCAGACCCAGGGCAGAGGCCAGACCTGGCTGTTGGTGGTGGTGCATGACCTCCTCCCAGGCTCCAGTGGGACCCTGCTGCAGGGTGGTGGGCAGCTGCCTGAGGGGAAGGTGTGGCTAGGGTCAGGGGCTGGGTAGCGGGCAGCATAGATACAACTGCCAGGGCCAGAACAATGTTCAACACCCAGTAGTCATCCGTAACCTGCACTACCCAGCCAGGATGACATTCTGGTCCTGCAGTAGCTGGAGCAACTCATGCTCCAGGGCCAGCAGCTCTGTCAAACTCTTGGTCTGCCCAACCCTAAATGTCCTTGTGGGCAATGTCCTCTGCCTGCCAGGCCTGCGAGTCCTCCAGAGTTGTGTGATGTTGTCACCAGCTGCTGAAGGAGGACAGTGTGGTCCTGCATCCACCTATGGTGCAGCCAGCATATCTACAGGGCCCTGGCTGTGGGCAGTGGTGACCCTGTGGTTCCATCCCAGCTGCCACAGGAGGCCTCTCCCCTGCATCCAGCTGCAGGATGAGCAGAGTCATGAGACAAAAGCCATTTGTGAAAGTTTGTAACACTTCTCTGATAAGATGGCCTGTTCCAGGGGCCATGTGCTGGCTAGCCTCAGATCAGGGGCAGGGGTCAGGCATGCATGGGTGTTCAGGGACCATAGTAAGTCAGACAGACAGGCTCAGGAAGCCACTGAGCAAGGCCCCCATGCCCACTAGTTCCCCTGGGGCTGGTGGGTTCCAGGCCCACTCCCCCCTCCCACCAGCCATCCAATCTCCTGTGCTACCACCCATCCCACAACAGCTGAACTAAGGCAGCACAGGACTCCCAGACAACTGGGATAAGGAGCTGTCCATGCCCCCAAGCTCCCTGCAGGGGGCCTCTCCAGGGAGGTGCTCTGGGGTTCCCACCTATGCCACTGCTATACCCTGAGCATGCTCTTGCTGCATGTGCCATGGGCAGTGAATGAAGAGCTGTTTGCATGGACCAAAGAGTGCCCAATCCACTATACCCTGCTGCTGACGATGGCCCTGGTGCCCTGGGCACACTTGCACACCTGGTACAAGGCCCTGAGTTATGACAGTGCAGAGGGCAAGCCCAGGCTTCCCCACAACCTCCACTGCCACCTGAAGGGCTACCTGTGGCTGTGCTACAGATCCCTGCCCCCTGCTACTGAGGAAGCCATTGCCACCAGCACTGACATGTTCCTTGGCATTTGGGAGCATAGGCTGCTCAATGAAGTTTGGCACTGGCTCCCACCTCCCTGTGTGCTGTGGAGGGGGGAACCTGGGGCCAGGGGAGTGTGGGCAGGGAGGGCCCTCTCGCCAGTGTGGGCTTTACCATATGTCTGTGAAGGACCAGAATTTTCTAACTCAATTAAATTAGAGGAGTTTTAGGCCTCCTCAAAGTGTAGAAAAACTGGGGGGTTTTGCTTTCTGCCCCACTTTTAAAATGCATTCCCTCCCTTTCCCCAACCATTTCTGACTGTCTCTCACTCTCTAGTCCCTATAGATAAGTATAAAGTGAGCTAAAACATAAGATAAGCTTCAGCATTTTATTATGGTAGCAAGCTGTATTTGTTTTGTTTTTTCTCCTTCTTTATATTGTATAATTATGTTTATATTGATTTTTGCTGTTCTATATTACTGTTTTACTGATATATATGTAAGCCTAAATCATATAGTAAGGCAGCATAAGTCATGTCAAGTTTCCATTTTGTTTGTCAAGTCGCTATCCTGTCCCCAGGCCCAGTTGTATAACCCATGACTCATATATACCCCTCCTATGTAACTTGGTTCCTGAATGAATGGGGATGAACAAGGGTGTTTGAGAGACAATGGCAGTAGGTCTAAAAATAGCTCCCCCTGAATGACCAAACCATCAACACCAATACCTGGACCAACTACCCAGCCCTTAGAACCATCCTCAGTATCCAAGAAACAAAAGATGAGGCAACCCACCATTGTGCCAAGGCTGCACAAGCTCAGTAAGAACATCTGGAACCCTCTGGAACAGGACTGACCTTGCCTGGACAGGCCCTCCCCATAGGATATCAGAGGTAGTCTGCCCCATAAAAAGGGGTAGTAAAGACTGACTTCTTGGGATGTCCTCTCCATCTGGACCAGCACCATGCCACACCACCTATCCACCCAGCAACCCCCCTCTGGACAATACCTGCTGGACAAGGACCCCTTCCCAGCCTGGATAGGTAGCTATTACCCCCTAATCCCTCTTCAACCAAGGACTTGGACTTTGTTTCTCTTCCCTACCTAGACTCCAGCCCTTCCACTCTTTCTCCTGCTGCCATTGTGTGCATGCGTGCACCAATAACTTCATGGGGCTGTGTAGTTTGTTGTCTGTTTAATAAACCTATTTTGAAACCCTGAGTTGGGTGTTTGTCTATTTCCTGACTGTTTCCTCTTGCCACTGCTCATCTCCACCCCCAATCTCTGAGCTGTCAACCTGTTTCCAGCCCCAAGCTCCCAGCTTTCTGCCTCTCTCCTCCTTGCCACCACTTATCTACCCCCACCCAATAGCTCAGCTGTCTGCCTCAGTTTCCAGCCTCAGTCTACCTTAAGTAACCCCAAGCCTCAGTTCCTCAGCTTCTCTCTAGTCCACTGGTGCTAATCCCAGTTCTGGCAACTTTCACTCCCTATACTTTAACTCTCTCTCTCTCTCACCTTAACCTTCCCCCAAGTATCCCAGGTATCCCCCCCCACACACACACACCATACCATCCAAGTTAGGAACGTGCATCTGCACATGATATATGAATTAGTAATCTGTGTATGTGTACAGAGTGTGCGGGTATGGACAATAGATTTTTGTCTAACTTTGGGGGTATATAAGGTATGTGCTTGGATTGGTGATAAGTATGCATGTGCCTAGGCTAGTTCGGGTGTGTGTGTGTGCGCGCACATGTGCACACACCTACTTGATTTGTGTGTTTGTATATTTGCAATTACGTCACACCCTCCTGTCTAACAACACAATACTGACATCCTGAGAGATGGCCTGACCCCACAGGGCAACAAAAGAAAAAAAAAAAATCAGTTAAGCTGGTGGACTTGCTCAGCCCCACCCCCATGTCAAATTAATCAGGATGAGACTTAATTATAATTCAACCACAAAAAAAACTGTATTAATTTATATAAAACAAGAAACAACACAAATTAGTCAGTAACAAAACATACCTATAGATAAGAAATATACAGAGTAAAAAAAAAAAACCACCACACACAATAAAGATCAATAGCCCTCTCTAATGTGCTCACTGCACAGTGTCAAGCTGTCATTGCTTGTTCTGTCAGTATATAGGGAGCTGGAGCTGGAGCAGCTCCATTCTCCTCCCTGGTAAAGTTTTCTACACCTTCCCCTCCCCTCCCCCCAACAGGGTACTTGGCTCTTCACAGATAAGGGTGGGGTTATACTTTACCTACTTCCCCAAGTGAGATGGCTTAGGGTGTTCTCTAGGTTGAACCCAAGTTTCAAAAGCTTCCTCCTCAGAGCTTCGTTCCATAAGGCCAAGCAGACTCACTCACTAGATTTCAACACCTTTCAGTGACAGACGTCAACTCGATTTAGACTACACATGGTCTCTCACCAACATATAGACAGACCCAACAAGAAACACACAGAAACTCTCCCACTCTCTCACACACCCACCTTGTTAACCTCTACTTTCTCACCACTTCTGTCAATCTCATGCTTAATCAATCAATCATTCTGACAGATGGGCCTTCAATTACTTGTCAATCATCCCTTTGGCCACTCAGGTGTCCAGTTACTTTTAGAAAAATAAAACAATACTCAGCTAAAGTGACACTTTCCACCAAAACCTGATTATATAGCACCTAGCCAACTGAGCCTGCTCTTCTCATAAAAAGTATGTCATGACATCATTAAGGTCAGTAGTTTGATGCCTCTGGAATTTTTTGATCTCTGGTCATACTGAGCACGCAAGGCATCCTTCCAATTACATCATACTAGGAGGCAAGGCTAGAGCACGGCATCAACAGCTAGAGCCAGCATGGGCACTGGCTCCACTCTGCCCTGGCTGCTGGCGACAGCGTGCAGCTGCAGGTGGTGTCCTCCAATGGTGGGGTGTGGCATGCAGGTGCCCAACTGGGTCTCCCCTCCCCGGGGAGGAGCTGACGTTGCTGGCAGTTAGTGGGGTTGTTAGGGTAGCTTGTGATGTTTAATGTTTTGACGTTGCACCTGCTTATAGTATTGTTTATATTTTAGCTTTATTTAAATCATTGCTTAAGTTTTGTCCTTACTAACTTTTGGGTTTTATTATTAGCTGGCTTTGAGTTATTTGTCTAGCTCGTAGGTGCTCATTATATTATATCTTTTCTTTTTTATCAATGTGAAAGGTTCTTTTAACATAACATAGCAATGGCCTTGTTACTAGTTCCACTTAACTGAACTTGGCACCAACCAGCTGAATCAGAGGGATGAAAGAATTGGATACATTAATGAAAGGTGATAAGGAAAACCAATGGACAATGCCTGGGAGCCAGGAGCAGCAGGGAGAGGAGGGATCCAGGCACATGTGTGTCCCTCACGCCCATGTGCCCCCTTACCAGACCCAAGGTGGAGGCGGACGCAGCAGCAGCTGATCCCCCTAAGGTAAGTGGGCAGAAGGACCAGATGCAGCTGAGCCGGATCCAGAGGAGAAGCCCCCCCCAGACCCCTCTTAGCTGAGCTGGTAGGGAGCCATGCTCCCGAGCCGCACCATGCAAACAGAGCATGCAAACAGGGGGAGGGCTAGGGGGGGACTGTCCCCCCAAGCTGGGGAGCACCCCCGGGGTTAACCCTTGGGGAGCAGGCTCTAGAGGCACCAGGACCCACAACGGGGAAGCGTAGGGGGTGGGACTGCCAGCAGGCACTTCCAGGAAGACCGAAGCACCTGATTGGCTGATTGGGGCAGTGGCAGGAAATTCAAACTGCAGCCTTTAAAAGCCATGGTTTGACATAGCCCCCAGCACTCGGGAGCCAAAAGCAGCGGGGAGAGGAGGGATCCAGGCACACGTGTCCTGCATGCACATGTTCCCCTTTAGCAGACCTGAGGTGGAGGCAGACACAGCAGCAGCGGAGCCAGCAGCAGGGGCAGCAGCAACTGATCCCCAAGGTAAGCTGGCAGAGGGACCGGATGCAGCTGAGCCAGACCCAGAGAGGAAGTCCCCCGGATCCCTCTTAGCTGAGCCGGTAGGGAGCCGCACTCCTGAGCCACACTGCGCGAACAGAGCACCCAAAAAAAGCACACTCTGTAAGAGCATGCCGGCATTTGCGTCACCATTCAGGTTGGTGGGCGAGCAGGAAGGGTCAGGAGACAGAATCCTATTAGGGCAGGGCAAAGGCACTGCCCTAAGCCAAAAACCAGCAGCAACTCCTATGATGGTGTTGACACAGAGTGCTGCCAGGGCCCCTGCCTGGGGGGAGCAGCCTACCTGGGGCTCGTCTGAAGCCTCCACCCAGACAGAGCCCATGGGGGAGCTGGCGTCCCCCCACCTCCAGCTGTGGGGGTTGCCTGGCAAGGCCCGGGGGGCACAGGGATTGGGGACCCCCACACCTGTCCTGCAGGCACCTGCCTTAGGGCCCTGGAGGCACAGGTGAGGGAGCTCCAGGAGGAGGTTAGCAGTCTGAGGGGAATCAGGGAGGTGGAAGAAGAAATTGACAGCCATTTCCTTTCCCTGAAGGGCCACACACCCAAGGAAGCATCACCTTGGAAAGTGCCCTCCACTGCAGAGTGGCAGATGGTCACCTCCAGAACCAGAGCTGCTCGTAACACAGCAGTACCAGTTCCTCCAGTCCAGCTGGAGAACAGATACGAGGCCCTGGCAACACTGGAGGAGGAGGGAAAGGAGGCAACTCCACACTCTCCATGCTCCAAACAGGCCGAAGGAGCTAAGCAGTCCCAGAGGAGAAAGCATCGAGTGATCGTCATAGGCGACTCCATCCTGAGAGGTACAGACAGCCCCATCTGTTGCCAGGACCCCTCGACACACAAGGTCTACTGCCTACCCCGACGTGACGGGGATGATCCAGGCTGTGATCCAGCCCACTGATTACTACCCCATGGTCCTAATCCATGTGGGTACTAATGATGTGGCCAGGAGAAGCCCTGATCACCTGATGATGGACTACCATGCTCTGGGGGGCATGCTGAAAGAGCACAGGTGGTTTTCTCTTCTGTCCTACCAGTGAGCAGACATGGTAGACAGCATGAGACATGCATTGCAGAGACCAACTGGCAGCTTCGGGAATGGTGTCTTGAGGCAGGCTTTGGCTTCCTTGACAACGACCTGCACATCACGATGAGAGACATGCTCAGGTGGGATGGGCTCCACCTTTCCCCTAAAGGTAAGCATGTGTCCTCTTCTAGGTCAGCAGATCTCCTCCGGCAGGCTTTAAACTAGGCTCATCGGGGGAAGGGAAAGACAAGTACAGCCCAGCCTAGACAGATGAGCAGAACATATACACAGGTAAGCAACAGGGGTCAGGGCAATGCTGTGATTAGGGGGCCAGTGCACAGAGTGCACAGGAGGCCTCAAATGCCTCTACACAAACACTCGTAGTATGGGAAACAAGCAGGAGGAACTTACCC
>NW_017728886.1:211092359-211110733 GCF_001723895.1 Crocodylus porosus | reverse complement strand
ATCATGGGTGACCTGAACTTTCCAGACATCTGCTGGGAAGAGCAGTCAGTCAGGTCTGACCACTCACATAGGTTCCTAGCCCAAATGCAGGACCTCTATCAAACCCAGGAGGTGCACAGCCCCACCAGGGGAGATGCCTTGTTGGACCTGGTGAGGGGGCTGCGGGTGCTCAACCACCTGGGCAACAGTGATCATCGCCTGCTGGAATTCACCATCCACCACAAGGTGGCAAAGGCTTGCAGCAAAGCAGCAGCCCTAGATTTCAGGAGGGCAGACTTCAATGAGCTAAGGAGAATCGTTGGGGAAGCACTGAGGAGCCAGGTGACCAAGAAGAGTGGTTGCTCCTTAAGGAGACAATCCTCCAAGCCCAAAAGGGAGATAATCCCAACACAGAACAAAGGGAGCAGGAGGGCACAAAAGCCCCCATGGCTCAAAAGCATCCGGGAGTGTCTCCTAGCTAAAAGGGAGGCATACACCCAATGGAAGAGAGGATTATACTGCGGTTGCGTGGGGATGCAGGGGGATAGTCAGGAAGGCCAAGGCGGAGATGGAACTGGGACTAGCTTCCTGGATCAAGGACAATGAGAAGTCCTTTTTTAAATATATACGGGGCAAAAAGAAGGCACTGGGTAATGTGGGGCCCCTGCAAGACACACTAGGAAATTTGGTTGTCATACCAGATGACAAAGCTAACCTATTTAAATACTTCTTTGCCTGCATTTTCCTGAGCAGGGACCAGATCAACCCCCCCACACACACTGGGCCCCCCTCAGGCCCTGGGGGAGGCACATCTAGGCCATGGGTAAGGGAGGATCTAGTCAGGGAACTTCTGGAGGGACTGGATGTATTTAAATCAGCTAGTCTGGACCATCTCCACCCCAGAGTGCTAAGGGAATTAGCTGAGGTCATTGCGGGACCCCTGGCATGGCTGTACAAGCACTCATGGTGCTCTGGTATGGTGCCAGAAGACTAGAAAAGGGCCAATGTGGTTCACATCTTCAAAAAAGGGAGGAAGGAGGACCTGGGGAACTATAGGCCAGTTAGTCTTACCTCAAACCTAGGCCAGCTCTGAGAGAATTATTCTGGCACATGTCCACGAGGCCAGCAGGGGAGATTATGCTTAGGGGCAACCAACACAGGTTCATTAGAAGCAGATCCTGTCAGACCAACCTGGTGGCCTTCTACGACCAGGTCAAAGTCTTAGAGATGCAGGCGTAGTAGTGGGATGTGGGCAGTGGGGTTCCGCAGGTCTCAGTGCTCAGTCCCGCACTGTTCAACATCTTCATCAGTGACTTGGATGAGGAGGTAAAAAACACCCTGTTCAAATTTGCTGATGACACCAAGATGTGGGGGGATGTGGACATGCTAGAAGGGAGGAATAGGCTACAATTGGACTTAGACAGGTTACAGGGGTGGATGGATGAGAATAGGATGGAATTCAACACTGACAAGTGTCAGGTAATGCACCTGGGGAGGAAGAACCAGCACCATACCTGCAGGCTGGGGAACTCCCTTCTTGTCAGCACAGAGCCAGAAAAGGATCTTGGAGTCATCATTGATGCCAAGATGAATATGGGCCAGCAGTGTGGGGATGCAGTCAGGAAGGCCAGCTGCACCTTGTCATGCATCCACAGATGCATCTCAAGCAGGTCCAGGGTGGTGATCCTCCCCCTCTGTGTGGCACTAGTCAGGCTGCAGCTGGAGTACTGCATCCAGTTCTAGGCGTCACACTTCAAGAGGGATGTGGACAACATGGAGAGGGTCCAGAGGAGGACCACTCACATGATCAGGGGGCAGCAGGGCAGGCCCTACAAGGAGAGGCTAAAGGACCTGAACCTGTTTAGCCTCCACAAGAGAAGGCTGGGGATGGGGGGGAAGGGGGAAAGAGATCTAGTGGCCTGATACAAACTAGCCAGAGGGAACCAGCAGGCATTGGGGGAGTCCCTGTTCCCCTGATCACTACCAGAGTGACTAGAAATAAGGGTCACAATCTGGCAGAGGGTAAATTCAGATTAGACATCAGGAGGCACTACTTCACTGTCAGGGCAGCTAGGATCTGGAACCAACTTCCAAGTGAAGTGGTGCTGGCTCCTACCCTGGGGGTCTTTAAGACAAGGCTTGACAATCACCTTGCTGGGGTTGTTTGACCCCAGTACTCTTTCCTGCCATGGCAGGTGTTGGACTCGATGATCTGCTCAGGTCCCTTCCAACCCTACTAACTATGAAACTATGAATGCCTAAAGAAAGACACTGGAAGAAGACCAAATTAAGAGGTGTGCTTGTAATGGGTCTGTTAGACAAAAGGAATATGCTGACAGGATAAAAGATGGACAGTATGCCAACTGCAGAGAGACTAATCCAAAAGCTGAGTCAAAGAAGTGACATTGAAGAAAAACATAGAAGGGGAGAGAAAAGTTTGTGGTTGTCTTCATAAATCCAGCCTTCAATACCTGTCTGGACCATCCCAACCCATAATGTACCCTTTGCTTCCAGGGACTGAACAGCCATCTTTTCTGTTAATCAAAAGTAACATTTGGGATTGGGTAAGATTGACTAAATGTTTCTCTCTCTCTGAATATAGAAACTGCTAAGATAATACTTGTTGTACTAAATAAGTTAGACTTTGACTCTAGAACACCAAGTTGTCCAAGACTTTGATTTTAAGACACTGAGATGTCTTCATTCATATTTGACATTCTATTTAAGGGTTAATTGTGCTTTAATGATCCCGAAGCACTATCTGATGGGCAGTGGTGCCAACAGTGTCATGGGTGGCTACAACTCATGGCTGGCCCTGGGGCTGCAGAGCTGGCGTGGCAAGCACTGACCAGGGCTCCCCAAGCTTCAGGTGGAGACTCCAGCCAGGGAGCTCAGCAGGATGGGGCACTAGATGCTTGAGGGGCCCTCCTCCAGTGATGCATCACCAGAAGCGCTAGGCAAGGGTGGGGATGCAGGCAAGCCTCCCATGCTGCTGTAGACAGCATGGCTGTGGCCTGGGTCTTTGTGGTGCAACAATGGCTATCAGTTGCTGCATAAAGGGTGTGGACATGCAGGCCGGACTGACAGTGGTGGTTGGTCATGAAAACCCACTATGCCTGCAAGGCCTTGACTTTTATGTGGCACTACTGCACCAACCAGTCATGCCCATGCTCCTCCTTTACATTTTTAGGATGGGCAAATGTCTCATACTGCTAATTTGCAAGGTAAACATCATTCAACTATTTCACAAGTAACATAACTTAAAATTTTCCAGAGTGTCACATCAGGCAGAGCAAGGAATAGAATCCAGGTCCCATAGGGCACATCCAAACAAGCATGGATGCTTGGTGCACCTTGCATCACACCTACTTGTCCCCAGAAAATGCCCATGCCATGCGTGGCAAGTTACCCTGGATGTACTAGAGGAGGGTGGGCAAGAACTGTGCTGGCCCCAGAAGTCTTATCTGGGGTCCTGGGGGGCCTCCCAAGGCTTCAGCCATGGTGATCCTGCCAGACAGAGCCTGGCCAGTAGTCACAGCGTGGCTCCAAGCAGCCCAGCTCTACTTTTTAGCAGCGCATGCTGCCAAAGTGTACACTGCTTCAGTCCCCCCCACCTTTTTTTTTTCCCCCTCTTTTTTTGATCCCTAGATATCCAGGGGTCAAAAAGTGGGGGGAAAATAGCAGTGCACACTCAAGCAGCATGCTGTTGCAGTGTAGAGAACACCAGACTGTGTGGTATGTGGTAGGGGTGTGTGAAGTGGGCCCTATTCAATTCTGATTTGGCCTGAATCTGGGACAGTGATTCATTTCACTGATTTGGCTTGCTCGCCCCAATTCAATTCAACCAAATCTGAAATCTGAAGATTCAGAGAATCAGCAATTCAGACACAGATAGCTTTAGAAGTTTTTTCTACATACCTTGAGGTAGCAGGTGCAGCTCATGATCATTGTGATGCTGGGGTATATGGAGCATCCCACAGGAGTGCAGGGGGGCTTCCACATGCTCGGTGGCGAAACCAGAAGTGGACCAGAAGTACTGTCGGTCCACTTCTGGGTCTGCTGGGGATTGTACTGAGGGCCACCCCCTCTCCCCCCACACATCCCTGATTGGCTGCAGGGGGACCACAGGTGCCCATCCAGACCCAGGAGGTACCAATCACTGAGCTGGGGAAGTGGGGGATGCATGCTCTCCCTGGTGGATCTGGAAGTGGACCGAAAGTGCTTCTGGTCTACTTCTGGGTCTGCTGCTGATCACACTGGGGAGCCCCCTGTGCTTCTGTGGGGCATCCATGTGTTACTTGAAATTGCCAATTGCCCAAATTAAGAGCAAGACCTTATAAAGGGGGATAAGGCAAAATGCCGCATTTATTGATTACTTGAAGAAGATACATAAGCTTGGACACACCAGTCATATAAACAAAAATCTCACACAAGCATACAAACGGGACAGACATACAGACAAAACCACTCTAGTAAGCCGTTATAGTTACAAGCAGAGACTACTCAATGTTAGCACTGGGTGGCCAGCCCAGGCTCATTGAGGGCAACGGAACTGGGGGCGAACAGGAGATTTTTACTTTGCTCCAGGAGGTTGCAGAGAGTTAATTCCCCATCATGGCTAGTCTGCATCTTTGTTTTATAGGGATTTCAAGTCTTTGTTCAGCATTGAGGGTTTTCCATGCTCAGTTTTTAATTAGAGGTTGTTTCTTATCCATCTTCTGGGTCACCTCAACTTGGTCACTCTAATAAAGCCGGTATTTTCCACAACCCTGGTATGTGGCACTGCAGACATGTTTGCAGTGCCACATGCCACATGGCCATACTTGTCTGGATGCGCCCATACAGTACAGCTCTCAGCCATTCCCTCTCACAGCTTCTGTGAAGTATGGTACTGTATCACCTCAACTCTATATGTAAGTTTATGACTACAGCATCATTTCTTTCCAAGATATCTTAAGTTTAAGTGGAAAAGGCAAGTTTTCGTATCCATCCGTCTTAGGTCAATCGTCTACCAACAACCCAACCAGGGCAGTTTACATTTTGCAACATTGTCTGTAACTGTTGTACCACAATCCATGGCCAGTGTCAGGGCACAGAAAACTGTCATTTTGATACCCAGAACTTAACATCTATCCCACAATTATCTGTGTAATTTGCAATGATCCAGAAAATAAAAACATATTTTCCCTTCTCCTCATTACTTCTATTACTGAAAGCATGTGGTCTAGAGAGAAGATTTTGTGTTCTTTTTCCTGCAAATAGTCCATATGTAATGATCTTATATTGAAAGTACCGAAGTAACATTGTTGCCAACCTGATCCAGTGAATGGTCTCTTCTCTCTCCTGGAGGCCTGAGCAAGGGAACTGTAATACCTGAAAGCATGCAGTTGCCCCAATTAAGGATATGACCCACAACAATTCTTGCCTTATAAATACAATGCTTTACAATATAACTGGATTGAATATTACATTCATGGCTATTCGCCTGTTGCATGATCTTTGCAGGATACAAATCTTGACTATTTTTTTAATTTTTGATGTTGGCCTATTTTTAAGACTTCTTTGCTAGTCCACTTGTAAATAGTGTTAGTGCTGTTTTTAAATTTAACTAATACAGGGATTTTCAACCTTGTTTGACCAGTGTACCCTCAGTGGCCAGACATAGAGCACTGTACCCCCTGGTGGCCAGACACCAAGTGGGGGTACAGGGTGGGGGGAGGAGAGCTTCCTCCACCCCTCACATCTGTCTGGGTGGGGGGGGGTAGCAAGCTGCGTGGCAGTGTTCCGTCTCTGCCTACCAGCCCTAGGGGGTATGCGCGGGCATTCTCAAGTACCGCCTGAACTAATACAGTCTATAGCAGTGGTCTCCAACCTTTTAAAGCAGGAGATCACCTTTGGCATTTAAAAGCAGCCCAAGATCTACTGTTTGCTGCCCCCCACCCTTTTCTCCCTCCCTTCCACCCAGCAGGCAAGTTTGTGGGAAGGGAAGAGGTGGGGGCAGATTGAAGTAGAAAGGGAAAAATTAATTTGGGGGTGCACCACCCCAGTAAGCAAGTTCCACCCAGGCAGGGCCTCACACAACTTACCCCTGCCTCTGCGGCACTGTCCCTCACCATGGGGGCCTTAATCTAGCCCCCACCCCTTCCCTTCTACACAGACTGACCTGCTGGGCTGGGGCGCATGCATGTACATGGGCACTCAGCCCCCCACCCCAGCCTTAGATTGACTCCAAGAGGCTCCGAGATCTACCGATGAATTGAGATCCACTGGTTGGTGACCACTGATCTATAGGATCGTTTTTAATGGTCATACAGTTGGCTCCACGAAACAGAACTTATTGTTTTTAAGAAGCCTCTTCCTTCAACTCAATATTCCTAAATGTTTTGCACTCTTAAGGCTCCTCAGCTCTAAATCTTATTGTGAAGTTTATTTTTTGGTCATCATGGTGCTCTATTTCTTTTGCCTAGCACTCACTGTAGGTAGTTGTTAGTCTGACACATTGAAATTGAGTCAAACTCTGTTTAATGTTTTCCACTCGAAATCTATATTTACCACTTGAGTAAGTTATACGATTTAAAATAAAAACTATTCTTAGATATAAGGCTGTCAATCAAGTTATCCAAGAAAAAACTGAAACTCAGATCTGTTCTTTGTTTAGATAACAGGAAAACACAGTAAGACACTCTGGGCACCTATGTTTAAAATCACAAAATGATGATGGAGGATTTCCTGTAACTATAAATATAGCTACCTTAACCCACCCCATCATCAACAGCTATAGAGAAAAAGACAAAAGCAATCACCATTCTGCACTTTAACAACAATCTAGAAACAAAGTATAGTATTTTGCAATTACATTAAAATTACTGCAACATTATGCTGGCAATTGAGTGTGCATGGATGTTTTTTATATCAACTTGAAAGCAAGCACCAAAATGCTTCCTATATTTTTAATGAAGCAACTTCTCATGTTCTCCCTCCACCAAATCTAGAGGGGTACAAGTCCCAAAAAACAGCATGAGGTACAAGTACCTGATAAAAAGTCACAGGACGATTTTACCAAAATAAGCGCTCAATAGGTAAAAACCAATAGGGGTATTGTTTTGTGGCATTTATCAGAGAGTTGTAGCAGGGGTTAGCTCTCAATTTCAGCCTTCCCTTAGGTGTGCAAATCTACTTATGTACGTAATAGTTAGAAGTCTCTAGCAGTCATTAGTGTGCTATATTCACCATGGAACTTGTTCTGACTGCATATCAGTCCATCTCAGATTTGTCAGGGGATAGCAGCCGATTTCTCACAAGGCTGTAAACAGTTATACTTAAGTACCTGGACAAGGATTTTCCCCTTAGGGTGCCAGATATATGGCTCTTTCCTAGTTTACTCTGGTTATTATTCTATTCTGTTTTCTTTTTTATTCACCAGGCTCAGTCCCTCCAGACCTCCAACCCAGCTACCCACATTACACCTCCCAAACCTGCTCTGCTGCTTTCTGCCCACTCACACACCTCACATGCCAGCCCCTTGGGGTGAGTGCCCCATGTTTTGCCCTAGGGCTTTAGGGGAGAGACAAAGCCACACATATTGCTACAGCGCATGCTGTTTTCTGGGCACAGCACAATGGCCCTGGGAACTGTGCTAGGGCTCAGCCCCTGTCCAGCTCACTCTGCGGTGCTAGCAGCAGCTTCCTGTGGGCACAGCTTGCTCAAGACTTTGGGATCCCCACCTCTTCTTGGTGGGGGTGAAGGTGTCGCACCCTCCCAACCCAAATTTCCATCAAAATATTATGGTCACTCTAGGAAAATCTGAAAGTATGTCTTTCTTCTTTGACATGGTCAATTTATTCTACTTGAACTGCAAATAACGATTAATACAGAAGTTTCTGTAAAGTGTAGCATACAGTTCAAAGTACACCTATCAGGCTGAATAATTAGTTCAATACCTCCTTTCAATGCTATTTCCATCTGATCTTTGTTATATTAAACTTGGGTTTATTTTTAATGAAAAGGAATTATTACTTTACTGCCACTTTCACGTACTTGTTGGGGAAAGGGAATAAGAGGTGGGCGTCTTACATAATTTACCATTTCTTTTGATTAGTCATCTATCTTAACTTCTCACTGTTACTGTAACTGTTTGTTTTTCATGTAAAAGGTCTCTGCACCCAAGAAACCCCCAGAGAGATCCAATAACATACCAAAGCTAATTATCAAGATTAGAGTGATTAAACTTAACAAACATTAAAAAAAATATATCTGGGTTCAAATTGGGAAAGGCCTATTTTCTATTTCAACTATTACCATATATTTTCAGGCAAGCTTAGCCCATTCTGACAAAGATCGCATGCTAGTCTTGTTACCAGAGTATTGCAGCCATTTTGTAGACAGAATTGTGCAAGAAGAGGGTCACGTTGCGGGGTCCGCAGGGCTCCACGACCATACCAGCTCCGCCCCACAGGTGCCTTCTAATTTTGCCTACCATGTCTTGCTGGTATAACTAATAAGTAGGGAGGCTACCCATGAGTTTCTATTTGGTTACAGTCCTGATGGTCCTCCACCTAAACCCTGAGGGTTCTTAGACCCCTTCCTGGGTCCTGCTCTTAATGGTTGCTTCCTGGGACACTCTAAGCCTTATGGGCTAGATGCATGGCTCCAAAACTGCCCCTTTACCATGCCCCATGCATCACAGGTGGTATTTAAGTGTTGTCACTTTTGATGAGGCCTCAGTCTAGTTTGGCCTCATGTCATCACAGACCCCTGAGCCTCTGGCACTGGGCTCTCTGCAGCCCAGTCTGTGCCCTCACTGGAATTGGGGCTCTACACAGTAGTGTACCCCAATGAGGCTTCCTCCTCCCCAGTAGCCTCATCCCAGACCACTGGTATAAAAGCCAACAGAAAAACCAAGTCCCTGGGCTATAACATAATACAAACAATGCAAGCCACACTCCGTCTGTTTAAAAAGACAAACTTTTCAAGCATTGAGCATCTCCTAGCCTTGGTTACTTTACGGGCTTCTGGAGCCCTATTAACCATATAAACAACAGTTCAAGCAGCCACAGCATCTCTAGGCAGTTCTCCCCTGCAGAAGCTCCTTCCTAACCCTTCCCAACCCCATTGCTGGGGCTTATATATGCCCAGGGCCCTGCTTCCTTCTGGTCAGCTGACCGGGTGCAGGTGCCAGCTAATTTCTCCCTTAACCTGATGTCCCAACAACCTGCAGCTGTGAGTTTCTGCCTGGCTCCTAGGGCCCTCTATCTAGGCTGCTTCCACTCTTAAAGGAGCAGGCACCTTAGTGCCTTGTGACAACTAGTTTACAAGATCTGGGCAGTGTCTATTCTGACCTCTACCCCAGATATTCTCACCTAATCTCATTCCAAATATTGCCTCCTTAGTTGTTCCTCACAAGCTTAATATTCCTGTCTCTTAAAAAGGTCTCCGTCACCCAAGCAGCATCCTAGCATAGAAAAAAGGAGCGGACAGGACTCCTAACTTTGTTTGTAACTAACAGCGCCAGTGCTATGCGCTCTCTCCCTTTCAAGTACCTAAAAATAGCAATGTTCCAGCAGCAGAACCAGCAAAGAACAATTACCAGTGTTTGACTCTATAGGCTAGGTACAGACAGGCAAAAAGCCTGATTCAGTCTTTGCAGTCTAAACTGTACAGATTAAATTGAAACAAGTGAGCAGATATTTACCTTCTATTCAGGGAATGCAGCCACATGCCTGCAGTGGCTAAGACCAGAAGCCAGGACACATTACAGCACAGCTCTCTGGCTGTGTGTTCACTTTCTCTTCCTGCTGCCATGAGGTCTCTGGGATTTGCAATACAGAATTGCAGCAGCAGGACTCTGCAGGGTTGTTTATCACTTCCCCTTCCTGCTTCCATATGCCTCTGAGATTTGTAGTCCACATTTGGAACCAGCAGTAAGTTTGAATGGGGGAAGGGGTATTTAACCTTCCCTGATCCCAAACCCCATCCAGGGTTTGCCCTGCAGGAGGACAGTCCACCCTGCCATGCAGAGTGGGGGGCATTCCCAGCCAGTCTTCCCCACCCCTGCCACATCCCCTTCTCAGCCAGTCCTCACTGCTCCAGCTAGGGAGCAGAGGAGGGGTGGGCCTAGCCCTGCTTTCTGGAGTAGACAGCCCAGCCCAGGGCTGGAAAGCATGCTGGGGGACTCTGGTTTAACTTGAACCAGGAAGGAGACTGGCACAGAAACTTCATAAACTGCTTTGACCCAAAGCATTTAAGTCTGAAACTACATTCAACCAGGTTTATTTTAAACCTGTTTCAGCCATTTTGAAACTTGTTTATGTGCACTGAGTGTCTGTTCTGTTATGGGTTTAAACCAGTTTCTGATCACCTAAGTCAGCTTATGTGTACTTTCTGTCCCTATCCATACAGAGCAATTCTAACCAAGCAGGTGTCTTAAATGTTATAAAGCACATCTACAATATTTAGGGGTGCACTGATACGTCAGTCCATAGCATATCAGCACTGATAAAAGGAAAAAATTGACATTATTAGCAATCAGCTTTTTTTAGCTGATGTGGCCAAAAATGTCACAGATAAATGCTTTGTACATGCTTGCAGCCAGGAATGCAGCCTGGCAGCTTGGAGAGCAGCATCAGTCCAGTAACTCTGTGGGGGGCAAGGGGTCAGTTTGAGCCCCCCCACAGTGAGCAAGAGAATGAGGCAGGGGCAGGTGCTGCCCAGCCAAGGGGCACCCCATGCACAGATCTGAAGGACACAGGCCTGCCATGCCTCCCCTGGGGTGCGTGCAGTGCAGGGAGACCCCTCTCCTCACCCCGCCCACACCCCCAAGTCACTCAGCCCTGTATCCTGCCCCACCCTAGCTGGGCTGCCCCTACTGCTGCCCCAGTCCCTCCCTCACCATGTAGGCCTCAATCTGCCCCCCTCATGCCCCTTTCCTCCACCATGGATCTTCCCCCCAACAGACTTACCAGCCAGATGCTGTTCTCAAAGCTGCTGGGCTGTGTATCGGCAAATCGGATCAGTATGGTCCAATATGGCTGATTAATAACCAGCCATCGGTATCTGCCAAAAAAAAAAAAATCTTTAATCAGTGCTCCCCTAACCATATTATTTTCACCACTGCAAGCACTAATGGGAGATTTTAACATTGTGGACAAGTTTAATATCATAAGTGGTGCCTTTTGGTTGCCTCCTCCTATGAAAAAAAAAAAAATGCAGCATGCAATTTGCAAAAAATGCCCATGGGATCCTTTGCCATTTTGGTGTTAATCCCTGTCCATCAATTAGCTCATTGTCTAAGTATTACTCAGAAAGTCAGCAGACATTAGAGAAGGCAGTTAAATATTCAAGTCCTAACTCACAGATAAGTTTCAATCCATTAATGCTCAGAATCAAAATAATTCATTCAAAAAGGCATATTGAATTTTTATTGCACATCAGGTGCACCCTGTGCATCACAACACCAGTGGAAAGCCAAAACCAATGTGCCAATGTCACAAGCACGGGTGAGCTAATTTCTAATTAATGAAACCCTGACATCCAAAACAGCATGCCAAGTCTTAGGGTTTAAAATGAGGAATTGTGATCACATTGAAGGAGTTCTGTTGTGCAGGTTACTAAAACTATTTTTAATTCACATTTTTAATAGAAAAACATGACTTGAATGTTTCAAAACTGCGCTGCCCAGATACACAACCAAGCTACGCAGCCTGCCACCATTTCTCAGTCACTTAATTCTCCAAAACTTTTAAATCCCCAAAACAAATGTGTTTTGGGACAATTCAATATTGCCAATTCCCATGATTTTAGGATGAAGTTCATTATATTTTCAGTGTCTAGAGCTACATTGGGATTTCAGCTTTATTTATTTATTTACTTTTACAAAATTAAAGGCTACAATAGTTTCCCACCTATGAAGCATTTTAAGTGCAATCCTAGCCTACCCTGGTTTACTCCCTAAAAACTTGGGTGTAAAAAGAAATAGGCAGGTCCTCCTCAGCACTTTTTGTGACTTAGACTTAAGGGCTTGTTATAAAAGGACTTGTTATAAAGGACTATAAGGGCTTGTTATAAAAAAAACATTTTTTCAGAGGCTTGAGTAGGACAGAACTCTTACGTAGCTCAGAAGTTCTTAGGACATTCACTGCACAGCTAACTAACCAGCTACACTGTTAACATCACTTGTCTACAAAATGTTCCCCTATTAGGCTGGAGTAGATTAATCAACTCTGCAGCAGGATAGTACTTGTAAATACAAGTACTTTTTTACTTCACAGCAGCACACATACAGATGCTGCCCTGGCTGGCTAGGGCAAGAGGGTGCTTCAGTGCTGAGGCTGCCTACTGGCTAGCTTCGTACTAAAAGCACCCTTGTGTTCCAGTCAGCCCCTCCACAGCATATTGAGTTGGGTCAGAGCAGCCCCAGGCTAGCAGGCTGACACCCCCCTCCCCCCAGACTCTCAGCCAGGGCTGCTTCAACACAGCTCAATGTGTTGCACTCCTGGACACATGTGAGGATGTGGCACCTGGAAGTAATAAGTTCCAGTGCAATAAGCCTCTGAGGTTATTCATATGCCTTAATTGCACGTGTAGTCACACCCTAATAGACAGACTATAATCTGGGCCAAAGTTTCTAGACCACTGGGTTGCAAAGAATCTTGAAAAACATGATGCAAGTGTACCCTGAAGCCTCAAATGCCAGAAGACAAATAGAACTGATCTAAATTTATTTTTTAAAATGTCATCCATTCTCGTGATTTGGCAACACTAATGTGTGTTCCTATAATTTCTTTCTTATTATTTAGTGCAATATGATAATTTGAGCACAGTCTAGCAAAACATCTCAAGACAGTCTGTGGTTATTGTTACTATGTACTGCCCTCCAGTGGTTTCCTGTCATAAATCAGATCCCAAGAATGACTGGAAATGATCTTTATACATATAGTTTTACCTTTAGGCCCCAGTCACACAAAGATTTATGTATGGTCTTAATATTAGTTATAAATAGTTCCACTGGAGTCCGAAGAAAAACAGAGTCTCAAATATTTATGAGACTGGAGGTGTCTCACTCAGAAGGTATAAACATTTATTTTCAAAAATCATTAGGACTTTTTAGACTGCATGCTTTACGTTCCACTGCGGAATACATTCAAAGATCAAAACAAACCCCCCAAAACCCAATCTTATAATTTAGGAAATGTCACTGTTTGGAGCTTGGTTGTTTAACTAAAAAAGCTACTTCTTTACATCAAGTGATAGTTAGAAAACACAGCTATAAATTAAGGCCTTAAGCAAACAATTATGTCCATTATCTGGGAACAAGGTAAAACCAAAGCCTGTAGAGATTGCATAGGCCTAAGACATTTCTATATATTTTTCAGCACAAGCTGGTTAAACACTCAAACTTTTATTGTAAGAATGAAACTTCCCTCCACTACCCATTTTATAGGAGCCATAGAAACAACCAACTCAGTTAGCTTGCGACAGACGACACAACTAACAGAACTGCAAATATTCTAAGTAAAAAATGATTCATTAAACTTAATTTAGATATTCTATTAGTATTAGGAGTATTAAACTGCAACAGAGTTCTGTGCTTTAAACTACATTCACACCCTTTGAACATTTAACCAGGTGATTTTTTAACACTGACTTTAGATTTTAATGTCATTTCTTTTTCACATTGCCTTTTTAATAAAATCAGATGTACTGAAATAACTAATGACTAATAAAGAAAAAAAGGTGTTTTAATCTGTCCTCCCTTTTTCATGTCCTTGTGATAAGGTATCTGGTAGAATTTGCAGAGACAGACTGTGCTGTGAATGCTTCTGCTATAGCTTCAAATTTGTGACCTGTGGGCTGTCAATTGTGCACCTGCACCACCCCAACCCTTACTTTAACCTGTAAAAGAAGCAGCAATGAAGCTGCTCTTTTTGGATATTCAACTCACTCAAAAGGGATCAGATTTTTCCCTCCTCCTCCTGAATTTACATCTAATTTTGAACACATGCCTACTCTGAACCGCAGAGTCAAAACAAAAACAAAAACAAAAAAATCAGTGTCTTAATAACCATAAATGACTACAACAGTAAAAGCAGACTTTGCTACTAACGGAGGAACATACCATATATTAATTAACAAGGTAATAAAGGGGATAGAAGCATTCTCCTCTTCATCCTCTCACAATTAGAGAGTGGGCATTTTACAGGAAGAACACCTAAGACTTAAATCACTTTGTCCAATCTTATTGCCCCGGATGTCAAGAGAGAGTTTGGCCAACTACTTGAAGAGGAGCAAGATTAGGCCAGTAAATTAAAGGAACTGACTGTCCAGTTCTATGACTGTCCCAAGAATCTAGGAAGAAGGAAACTGTACACCAGCTTTCTCCCCACTTAGTAGCACTAAGTTCAAGGAAGGCTGAGGATCCAGCCCATGACCGGTTTTCCCTGCAGACTCCCAAAGACAAATCAACTCAAAGAATGCCCATCTATATGATTTGCATGCTCTTCCTCATCATATTTAACCTTTTAATCCCTCTGCACTGCTAGAATTGCAAGCCAGGAAAAGAGAGGAAGTCTGGAAGAGATCAGAGGTCAAGAAGTTACAGCACCATCTTTGCCTAGGCAAGACCTTTGTCCAGCACCAGCATGACCATCTAGTGCCAGTTTGAAGCCCCACTTTTCATACACATATAAACACTGTCTGTCTGTGGTCTGCTCAGGAGCTCCCTCTCCTAGCCTAACTCCCCTCTTCGAACACCAGCTGCTGCTTTCCTCCCTTCCTATACCTTGCAAGCTAGTACACAGCTTCAGCTACACTAAGGCTGTCCTTATTACAAGCCTCCGGGGCTACATGCCCCAGGGGCTGCACTAGGCACACTATGAAGACACTCCTCCCCCTAATCGCATGGGTGTAATCTGCCCCAGCACACAGCCCCAATTTCTCTCATCCCCTCCTACCTACCCCCCCCCCCACCCCAGTACAACCCTGGAATCAGCCTTAGTTCCTGTACGGTTGCACCACCCTACCCCCTGGGTCAAAGAGAAAAGGCAGCTGGAGGAGGGAGAGGCAAGCCTGAACACTTCAGTTACTGTTGTGGCCAGAGCAATGTGGGGAGCAGCAGTTGAATAGGACTCTAGGGACTGCATGCTAGCACTTTGCAGACCACATGCAGCCTGCAGTCTGCCAGTTGAACAGTCTTGAGACATGCCACTCTATATATCCATGCTAAGCAGCAGAACTGGAGCTACTGTATACATGCCCACTGACCAGTTATTCATGACAAACCTTGCTTGAAATCAATTAATCTCATTTCTTCTGACTTTCAGTTGTATTACTTAGCACTAGGCTTCCTGGTATTGCCATTGTTAGCAAGCTTCAAGGAATGGCTGCCTCACCAGCAGTGAGAAGGAAAGGATGGCATAGTTACATATCTGTGTAATAATAAATACTTTAAAGCAAAAATTGCCAGTTTTAGATCCCCAGTTTACCAGAATAATCTTAACCTTTTATAAGGATCAGACACAGAAGCTCAACTCCAACTTTCTAAAGCAGCAGGCAAATAAATTAGACATAGCTTGTAAAAGGTTGAACAGAATAGGGAAATTTTCAAATTGAGTAGAATATCATCTCTTCCAAGCCAACCAGGAGTGCTAGAACATAAGCATATGCAACTTGCCCTTCTCCAGCCATCCAATCAAATTGAAAAGGTCCACTTCAGAGAAGAAACCATTGTTCTAGGCTGGTCACTCCAGGGCAGTCAACAAAACCCTTCTGAGCTCAACTACTGCCAGTGAGAAATCTGCACAATTCAAATGCAGAGAATCTTTTCAGGGATGGGGCTGTAGGAGAGAAGACTGGGATTAGAAATTTAGAAGTAGAAGAGAAGGGTCCTGAAACTGGAAACTGCTCAAAGGAAAAAGAAAAGAGGTAGTGGGTGCCAAATTCAGGCAGGCAGGATGGAGACTAGAGGCCAGATCCAGATTGGTAAACTAGGCACCTAAGTCACAAAAAGCAATCTAAAGATCATCTCATTCCTATAGCTACAAAACATCTTACTCACCTAAATTCATTCATTGCCTATATGCTCACCTAAGAAGATCCTCAAGTGCCCAACCTTAAGATTTCTATAGTGGTAGATTCAACATGTGCAAACAGTAAGCCCAGAAGACTTGAGCTGGCACTGTACTAGTTGTCCTTAAGAACAGGCACACTCTTAAGAGAATCCCATATTTTGAGCAGCGGCTCATTACATTTATCTTTTTCCATGAGAATTTGAAAGTCACAGGAACCATTGGCAACACATAGGGGGTGCAAGCGCGTGCACATGCACCCCCTGAGATTGGCTGTCCACCCTCTGGAAGCACCAGCTGCAAAACTGGAAGTACACTTCTGGTTTTACCACTGGCTCAGCAATCAGCCTCTGGGGGTATCCCCCCAGTGGGTGACTGGCCCTCCCTCCAGTTGGCAATTAGCCACTGGGGGACCCTCTTCCTGTCAACAATCTGCCCCCCCCCCCCCGACTTGGGAGGCACCAGTCACCCATGATAGGAACATAGGAAAGCAGGGCTAGAAGGGACATCATAATTCTTGCCTCCAAGGCCCCTAATCATTTTTGTTCCCTTATCCTGGACTCTTTTCAAACAGTCCATTCCTTCTTGAAGTGTGGGGACCAAAACCTGGAGTGATGGCCCAGTTAAGTCTCATCAGTGTTAGACAGAGCAGAAGAATCACTTCTCTTGATTCGTAAATGACACTCCTGTTAAATACAACCCAGGATGCTGTTGGGTTTTTCTTGCAACAAGAGCATACTGATCCATCCTAACTCCCAGGTCTCTCTCTGCAGTCCTGCAACCAAGCTAGTTATTCCAACCAAGCCAGTCTGTATTTGGACATGTAGTTATTGCTTCCCAAGTGCAGGACTTTGGAATCTCATCTGGCTGATGAATCACAAGACATGGAACTTGCCCCGATGCATGTTATGTTCAAGATGTAATTAAGAGGTTAATCGTACTTTAAATAGTAACTTAGTCACATGTACAAGTCAAGTTAAGACTCAAACTGAACGCACAGCCACATTTGCACTGGGCCCTGGGCAGCACATGTCATTTTATAGATCCCAGTGCAAAGGGAGCCTGGCACTGGGCTGCTGCAGCTCAGTGCTGGACTCTCCTTTACCAGGAGCTATAAAACAACATGTGCTGCCCAGCTGGGTGGCACTTGGGTTTTTACTCATACCTAGTGCTTCAGGACCCAGGGATCAGGCTGCTGTAACTGGGGCTTTGGCAATCAACTGATTGTCATTTGGGCCAAGGACTACTTTAGTTTCCAGCTTCATGGCAATAAGCTGATTGCAGGCACGCATTTTCATCTTGCTGGTGTAGGGGGAGCCTAGCCTTATGATCCCTGGCTGCCACTGCACCAGCAAGTAAGGCCCAATTAGGAACTAATCCCCAGACCCAAAAATCACACATCTTGCCCTGCATGTGAGGCCTGGCAGGAGGCACAATTTTGGGGATTACAGAATTAAAAGTAAAAGTCTGTCAGAAGCCTTAATCTCTACTTTCTGGAAGAATGTATGAAGATCTTGTCAAAGGAAACCTATGTAAAAACCCCCCTAATTAAAAAGCCTGCACCATCTAGAACCTCAGTCAGAGAGATGATGCCTAAGACTACTTTAAAGAAGCCAGCACTAAGTAAAAACCCCTTGTGCCAAAATCATCACCAGGTATCTGGGTTTTCTGGTTGCTGTGGAAAATCATGGATTTTCTCCTTTAAAGAAGAAAAACACAGGAAACAGTGGGTTTCCTCTTGCAGGCTAGCAGAGTTCCAGCCCACAAGAGGCTGCTTGGGGCTGGGGAAGGTGGGACACACAGGACACCCTATGCATGTGCATGTGTACACACGCACATGGCAGCCAGGGAGTGTGGTAGAGAGCAGCTCCTTCCAGGTAAGTCTATGGGGACAGGGTGGGGTAAGGAGAGGGCACAGTTGATGCAGTAGCTGGGGCACAGGTTATGTGGGGGGCACATGCCCCCCAGATTTCCACACCCATGGCACAGTGTGGGGCACAGAGCTGCAGTCTGACCTTACCAGCTCTGCACAGAAGCCACCTCTGCAGCCCAGCAGGCAGTACCTGGCACAGGAGGGAGAGCTGCATCAGCAAGGTGAGGCACCCCCCTTCCCACCCAGCAGCAGTGAGGGACAACTCCACACTGCCACCACACCTCACCTTGGTGACTACCATAGCATGGGACTCCCTCCCATGCCAGGTCCCACCCACTGGGCTACAGTGGCAGCCCCTGCCTGGAGCTGGTCCAGCCCGGCTGCAGCCCCGCACCCCATTGTAAGTGCAAAAATCTCAGGGGCCATGTGTTCCCCCACCCCTCTGACTCATTGCCCGTGCT
>NW_017728886.1:211090711-211092084 GCF_001723895.1 Crocodylus porosus | reverse complement strand
CAAAACTAAATGCCAAAATATATATGCATTTAGAATTTAATTTATTCTAATGATTGAGGCACTGGTAGGCTTCCAAATTGCTTTAAAAGTATAAATATGTCAATAAAACATGATACATAGATTAGATAGATAAATTAAATAGAGTGAAATTTCATTTTAATCATGGAAAAAAACATAGATTTTAGTTTTTTTTAAATCAGAGAATTTAGCATTTTTTAAATCAGAGAAAACCAGGATCCATGGTCATCACCCACACTACCACACCATCCCAGTCCCACAAGCCAATACCAATGCCCCAGGCATTACAGTACCTGAGACCTAAAACAGAAGCATAAGGAGTTTGATGCCTTCCCACAACAGGCACAGAAAGGTGTCTAGGGATAAGTCCTTCAAGACCCACACAGCATTAAGGGATGGAAGATATGAACACTCTGTGAAGCCACTACCATGGCTGACATCAGTCCCAGTATCTCCAGGGCAGCCTTTTCCATGCCCTGTCACCAGATACAGAACTGATCCTTTGTGGTTTAAATACTAGAGTTGCTGCCCCCAGAAACCACCTGTGATTGCTTTATGGACTCTGGCTGTAGAAAACTCTGTATAAGGCTGACTGCTTTTACCCACTTATTATAATAGCATACACTATAGTAATATAGCCAATGAGATTTGTAGCTAACTAGAGAGATGGCTAACTGCTGCTGAAATAAAAACAAGGCCAAAAAATGGGTTAGAGCAAGCACAAGCAAGGGGAAGCAGAGACATAAAATTACAAAGAAGGCGCCACTCCACAAATGTGGTAGCATGATGCCCTTTCCCCAGGCACAGCAAGACAGTTGGTGCTGATATTTTTATACAGCATGTAAAGTTTCTGTGTATTTCAGGCAAAAAGTAAGCTGTACCAAAGTTTAAGAGTACTTTCCATAAACAGAGCTGCAAGAAATTGAAACTGCATTAAGAAAACACTAAAGCGCACACACAAAAAAAATGAGTAAGCTATTTTCTAGAAGGACAGAAGAATAAATTCATTGTGGAACAGATTTACTGACTTAAAACTTTCTGCACTGCTAATGTTCCACTTCATATACTAGACAGCCCTGCTATGAAAAGCTATTTGGAAAGCTCTTTGAAAAATACTGGCATCATATCTTGTTCAGATCAATTGCAAAAAGTGTACTTAGCAAAGCCTTTTGAAAGTCATGCAAATTGCCTGAAAGCTGTTGAAAGGTTTTCTTGGGCTTAGCCTCCTTGCACACAAAATACATGCTGAAGACTGCTATGCTTTAAATATTGTAGCAGTGCTGTTACTACTTGCAGAAATTTTATAACCACTAGGGGATGGGGAATTTGATAGGGCTGTGTGAAGCTTTGGTCCC
>NW_017728886.1:211081408-211082612 GCF_001723895.1 Crocodylus porosus | reverse complement strand
CACACACACACACACACACACAATACTTGCTTAATGCAGTTGGTGATAAATGTCAAGAAACTTTTTATCTCCATGTATTAAATGTTTATTGCAGTGTGCCTGTACTAACTCCTTTACCCAGAAAGTCTCTCTCTCCCCCCACTTCCCCATCCCAACAGGACATTGGTGATTATGGTCTTCCACAGATCTCTTCTCTTTGAGGTATACAGAATTTCCAGTGTTGATACATTCGTCCATTTAGATAGACTCTTAACATACATCAACCTCCATCTTCCACAGTCTCTCCTTCCTTCAGTCTTTCCAGTTATGAAAAGACTTTCAATTTCCTTATAACATGTCTGAGAAACTTCTGATGTTGATCAGCAGTTTCCTTCTGCAGCCTGCTCTTAACAAAATATCTTTATTTGAAGTGTGACTTGTCCAAGATACCTTCAAGATGTGCTTTAAGAACCACATCTCACTTGCTTCAATTCTCTTTCCCATACTTGGTGATATTGTCCAGCATTCTGATGCTATGTTATATTAGTCCTCATCTATGCAATCCAAAACTCTTAAACTTCATCCCCATAGAAATTTTCCTATTTGTCAATATCTTTTTCACTTTCAGAAATGCATCTTTTGCCACCCCTATTCTCCATTTTATTACATGATCACATTTACCATCTGATGCAACTACTTGGGAAGCTGGATAACATTTGTTGACTTGCCTTATATGTTCCTTTTCCACTTTGATGTTACATACAGGAATAATCTTCTTCTTTGCAATTACCATGCATTACAGTTGATACTTAAACCCTTCTTCTCATTTGCACTAGCAATTTTACCTAAAATTCCTTGCAGCTTCTCCTCTGAATCATCTATCAAGGCCACTTGTGCACATGATGAGTGTTTAGCCCCCTAAATTGAAATGGTGAGTTTTTAATTGCAACAATTAACAGCCCACCATTTCAATTTCAGGGCTTCCATCACAGTTATAGTGAGGAACCCATCCTTCCTACACACCACCCCCCATGGACCCTGCAGGCTGAGCAGCCCCTGAGCTGTGGGGGGCCCCAGTCCTTCCCTCCATGGTGGCAGTACTCCCCAGGACCACCTGGGTGGGATCCTAGAGGGTGGGTGCTGCCCAGGGGGCACCGCCACTGTGGAGGAAATGTCCAAGGCTCCCTGCAGCTCAGGGCCCACAGACAGCTAGCCCCCCCCAACC
>NW_017728886.1:211043652-211080833 GCF_001723895.1 Crocodylus porosus | reverse complement strand
GAAGGATCAGGCCCCTGTAACAACTGGGCATCCCGGAGCTGATGTAATCATTGGCCCACTCACTTGTCTCTGGGCAAGCCGCCTGCCTACCTTGCCCAACATGCCTTGATGGTATGATTAAAAAAAAATGTCAATAAGGTGGGAGGTTACCCATTT
The DNA here is from genome assembly GCF_001723895.1 of Crocodylus porosus. Lineage (NCBI taxonomy): Eukaryota > Metazoa > Chordata > Crocodylia > Crocodylidae > Crocodylus > Crocodylus porosus. The sequence goes on along the minus strand of NW_017728886.1, from coordinate 211,080,677 downwards.
ACTTGCCCTACTTGCCAAGGGATTATAGCAGGAGCAAGCAAAATACAGCCTGCAGGCCAAATCTGGCCTGCCAGGTGATTCTATCCAGCCTTCAGGGCATTTACAATGTTTAGAAAAATTAATATTTATGTGCTCCAGGCTCCCTGTCAAAGATGACAGGAGTCAGGGAAAGCCAGCAGGAGTCAAGAGAAAGGCCAACCCAGCCAGGCAGGGTTACCCATGTGGCCCTTAACAGCTTGCCCAACCTTGGTAAGCAGCCCTCCACCCAAAATAATTGCCCACCCCTGGCGTACATGGCTCTAACCTTCCCTTTACCATGTCCTATGCCTTGCAGTTGGTATCCACGTTCCTCCAGTGCTTCACACTGGGACCCAAGCTCAACTCTCACATGGGACTCTTTCCCCACTGAAGCTTGTAGTCCCAGTGCCTTCACACTGGGCTCTCCTTCTGTTCAACTCTCAGGGGTCCAAGCCCTTACCAGTTCTGGGCTCCAAGGTCCATCCTGTTCCCTACACTTGGCCTTATCCCCTGCCCTACATTCTCTTTATCCCTTCACCCCAGGAGCTTCTTGCATAGCTCCCCATAGGCTTAGAGCCCCAGCCCCCTGAATCTTCACTCCTGGCTTTCTTAGTGCAGTCTCAGATCTTGCCATGAGTCTGGGCACAGGCTCTGGCCCCTTCACCTGGCCAGGGCCTCGCCTCAGAATTAACAGTGAGTCTGGGCCCTGGCTTTGTCCTTTGGGGTGTGTTCCTCTAGCCTTCCCCCTCCACAGGGTCACCCACAAGGCAGCAGCGGTTGAGGGCCTCTGGCACCCCATACTCACCCTTCACTGGGGAGCCCCAGGTATGGCATTTCCTGGCAACTGCCCTGCCACAAGCAGCCCCACCACACCATCCAGTTGTAGCAGGGTGTAGCTTTAGGTCAGGGCCAGGAGCCTCCAGCCATTCCCATAGCTCCTGCCCTTACCTCCAAGATATCACAAGCAGCAGCTCCAGCTGGGTGGTATTCTCCTAGCTGCTAGCAGCAGACTTCTGGCTTAGCTGTTCAGGGCCCTACTCTTATAGTGAACAGCTGAGCCCTGTTCCCAATCAGGTAATTAGGCCTGACCGGGGAGAACAGCCAGCTGCAGACTGCTTTGCTATTGCCCACATCCCTAAAAGTAACAGAGCACCCCTGTGTTACAGCCCCTCATTGCTTCTGCCTTCAGCCCGCCTCTCCAATGGTGGGAGGCAAGCTGTCAAAGGCTGCAGCATTACAAACAACTATGTTACAAACTAAACTACATACAGATGTGGTTTAGTTTCTAATGTAGCAAACTCATGTAATTATAAAAGCCCTCACACGTGTACAGCGTGATGCAATTAAACCACTAAAATAGCCAATTTTTATCACATGTACAAGCTCCCAAAGACTATGCCATCAACATAACACAAGTTGTTCAAATTCTGTCCACCAATGATTAGCTGAGGTAAATCCTCAATCTCCTCTGTATTTTCTCACTGCACAAGTTAAATAAGTCAAGTGAAAAAACACAGCCTTGCCTCATGCTCCTTTTAATTCAAATTAAATCACTTAGTTCATTTTCTATCTTCACTGCTGCAGTTTGAACCCAATAGGTTTCTTAAAATTCTCGAGTCTTTACCATCAATATCCAGTTCTACCAGCATTTTATTAACTCCTCATGCTTGACTCTATCAATATAAAGCTTTGGTATAATCAAATAAAACACAAGAAAAGGTCTTTCCTCATTTCTATAGCCCTCCCTAAAAACATTTGTACCCTGAAGATAGCATTTCTTGTACCTCAATCTTCAACAAAACCAGATTGAACTTTTGCAATCTCCAGTCTTATTCTACTTCTAGCTCTCAACATCAGCACCTTTAATAGGATCTTTGTCACATGGCTCATTAAACTGATGGTTCAACGGAGTTCATTCAATGGCTCCAAGTCTTTTGGGGAGCGCAAAAAAAAAAAAAAAAAGATGTACTACATAAGGTAGTATGGATAATTCATACTTTAAGACAAAGGGGAAAGTGTCTGCTACACCACTCTCACCAGTAATATCAGGGTGGAACCGCTGGGTATGAAGCTGCCCATCTTCATGTCAGCCACCTCAAGGATTATGTGGGACTTGCTGAAAAACACCATGAGCAAAGTTGAGGTCACCTTTTGTTGAATTAATGGAAACACCTGCAAATGTTTCAGCATTCACTCCAAGAATAATGTCATTTCTTACCGCTTACAAAAAAACCCAGAAACCGGAGCACATTACTTGGCAAGTTTGGCTGACCTTGTCAGCTAACAAAAATCTTGCACTCAACTCATGAAGTATTGGCCAAAAAAAGCTCTTACTGAAGGCAGAGAAAAATATCAAAACCTACAAGCATGCTGCTGCTAACTTTGTCAACCCACAAAACATTTTTTCAAAGCATGCTGAACATTTGATCCCAATCAAGCCAACATCCTGACTTCTTATCAATAATGGTTTTGAGGCAAGTCCCATGTTAGAAGACAGAACATTGGCAAAAGCAGAATTTAATAGCTTCCTCAGTGCCACTTCTGATATAAAATGCTTAAATATTGTTGAATTCTGACATAACTTTAAAAAAACATTTTCCAGCACTTACTGTTATTTGTTTGAAAAGTCTGTCAATGTCCATTAACACCGTAGACACTGGGAGACTGTTTTTTTTCTTATTAAGATGTCTTACAAGATGATAGAAACAGAATCAGGGATGACAGCCTCCCTATGTAAAACATGGAATCGTGGAAATCATGTTTTAGAATCATGGAAAACTTCAATTGCAAACACATTATTTTTGAAAAAAAAAGAAAAGAAATTAACAGCTAAACCTACCAGTATTCAATGTTAGTATTGATTATGGTATTAACAAAATGCTTTATTTAAGAACCCCAAGGTATGTTGGTGTAAATAATAAATTAGTATCCTTTCTATGAATACTGTTTTTCCCCACACTTCTGGTATGAAATTTCCTGAAAAGTACTATGCCAAAATCATCTCCTTCTCTAGTATTTCCAGATATAAAACTACATTAAGTTGGAATAAAGATTGAGACTACTTATTGCAAATTAATTACAAGATATAATAATTCTGTAAATATTCCAAAAATCTGTCACTATTAACCCAGGAAATTCAGGTTATACTGAACATACCAGGGTGGCAGTTACAACTCCAAGACAATCATTTCCATCATTGCCATAAACCAGCCAAACTCCAGGAAGGGCTGAGGAAGGCCAGCACATATGGAAGTAACTTTTGCAAGAATCCTTACTGCTCCATGGTGGGCATGTCTACACATGCACTTTACTGCACATTAGACTAATTTAATGTACAGTAAAGCATCACCACAATTAGTGTGCAGTAGGTTAATTTACTCCATCATAGGATAGTCCTATCAGACACAAGTACTATCCTATGTCACAGTAATTACTGTGCTTAAGCACATGTGTAGATGGTGACATTGGGATTAGTTTATTCCAGCTCAAAACTGAGCTGAAGTGTATTTAGTCACATTAATTGCATGTGTCAACACACTCAGAAGGTGCATGATATTAGTGTGAAGAAATAAATTCTGGTGCAGTTTGCACCAAAGTCAGCTGCCCCCAGGCACAGCATCTGCATGTGCACCCAGGACCACAACACTTTGAGCCAGGGTGGAACAGCCCTGAGCTGGCAGGAAGCTCCTGGGGGTCAGTCTTAGGTTCCAAATAGTGGTGTTGGGTGGCAGAGGGGCTAGCTGGAGCACAAGTGTGCTAAAGTGTAGGGCTAGGCAGCAGGCAGCCCCCTGCACTTTAGCACCCTTGTGCCCCAGCCAGCCCCTGTCACTTTTTACATGTGCATTTCAGCAAAGTAAATTACTTCACCATAGCATGGTACTGTCCCTGACAGTACTATCTTACAGTGGAGTTAATCAATTTACTAAGCCCAGTGTACGTGTAGACTGCGGCACTTTACTGTGGAGCTAATTAGTCAATTGCACTAAAGTGCATGTGTAGAAGAAAAGGATTCATCTATGTAAAAAAATGGTACAGTAATTTCTCTTTTCTTTCCCCAGTTTTCCAAGTGCGTCGCTCTGTTCACATTGCGCTTTTGAGGGCCTCCCTGTTTAAAGAGGCCCCAAAGTCCCTCAGAAGAGAACCAAGGGGAATTATGTGGGGAAAAACCACAGTGTGGACCTGTACTACCTTTTCTAAGGTGCCCATCCTAGGCTCCCACTTATTCTCCTACAGAGGCCCTAAAAGGTCCCTGCCAAATATATATCCATGATGTAGCCCAAAATTTCCATGCCGAGTTACCCACTGAAAAAATTAAAGGTACAACAAATACTTACGTGACAGAAAGATTTCTCATTATTTATATTTCTCTTGGTACTGTTGCTACACAATTCAAACATTTAAACTCAATTTTGAGAGATTACATGTCCACAAAAAATATTAATTTTGAAGGTAAAATAAAACTGTGCAAAGGGAGATCAAATATAGGATATTCTAATTTTTAGACATGACTGGGTCAATGACCTAAGAAAAGAGTATGTTCCATTAGCATTTAACCTTTTTTCATGTAAGTACCATCTCTACCCTTGAACAGTATTCATTCTATACCTCACAGCTACAGTAAGAGAGATACCTGAAGTTCTCTAAAATCTTTTGATTCAGTGTTACGAGTGTTATTGCCCTGCCAAAAACTGGGGAAAAAAGGATTCTTGTAGCTCACATTTCTTAACATGGGTAAAATTCAACATAAACAAGGCAACTATAGAACTAGCAAAACAAACTGCAGCTATGTATTTGACATTTTACACATTTGACACTAGTTTTGGTATCTTGTCAGTTTTAATAACAAGCCTCAGCTTTGTTGTGCCACTTTGGTACTACTCAGTTCTCAGCTCACAACTTTAAACTGCAGGCTTTCACTTTTTAAAATTTCGTTCGTTTATTCAGATCTGGGTGACTGAACAAAAATAGTTAATCTCAGCAAGATACCTAAAAGTCCAATAAAAACAGGAGCATTACACATGTTTGATCATATTCTGCATTGATTTATACTCCAGACAATCCTAATGCTATCAGCAGTGTTGTATTGAATTTTGCCAACTTTATTTAAACTTTTTCTAGCAAGTGGCTTCAAGGCTCGCAACAGTATAGTACATACATAGTCCACTTCATATTACATATCAGAATTCAATGATTCATCCATAGTGCAATAAATATCACTAGTGACAAGTCACCTTGTTCCCACATGGTTACAAAACAGCAACAGTAACACTCCATCAGGAATACATTTTCTTTTCTTAATTTTTGTGAAGTTAAAGCTAGTAAGAAATGCATGATTTGCAGCTCCGAAGACTGAATTCCTCCTTGGATTCACTAAAAGGTTCAGCATGAGGAGAAGTGGTATAAGCCTCTCCACGCTATTCTGTCAATATCCATGAAATCTGACCTGCAATGACCACTTCCCACAGTGAGCTTCTATAACTAATTTAATCTGCAGTTTCTCCACTGGCTGGCTGCTAGCTCTGATAGTTTTGGAGGTGCAACCAAGGATCAGGACCATCAGAGAACCCCAAACAGCAAACTGATGGTAATTATCAGTTCATTTCAATACAGGGTAGAATTAGAAGTTAATAGATTGCCAACAAGGTGACACCACTATGACGATCTGGTCTGATTCCTTGTCTAACATGGAACACAGGTTCACCCAGAAATTCCTCTCAAGTCTATACCTTGTGGTTGAGCTAGCATACATTTTTCTATCAAGTCATCTAGTCTTGATTTAAAACACTTCAAGCAAATCCACCATATTTATAGCTGAAATATTCCAAAGGACAGTTACCTTCATTGCTAAAGTGTGCACCTTCTTTGAGCCCAAATATATCTAGTTCAGCTAGATAATTTGCTCTATTTTGTCTGCTATATGCAAGAGCCTTTTTCTATGAGAAATGTTATCCCTATGTAGATACCATGTATCATTACTTGCAGCAAGAGCCCTGTTATCCAGCAAAGATGAGGAATGGGGGATGCCAGGTATCTAAAAATTCTGGTTACCTGAGGCCAGCTCTTTTTGGCCAAACGTGGAGCTGGGGGGAGGTGCAGTGTGATGGAGGTCAGATGCAAAGTAGCGGTAGTGCAGGGTGGACATTTCATCTGGCAGAGGTGGTGGGTGGTGGCATCCATGGCCATGTGCAAGCTTCCCATTCCCCCTCTTCATCCCCACTTCCAGCCAGCCATCTGGAAATTCTGGTTAATAAAGTATTCCAGTTAGTAAAATGCTGGATAACAGGGCTTTTACTGTATTTACTAAACTATTTTATTGTTAGAGTCCATGACTGAATGGATGCCTATATCAGACAAGCCATGCTAGGAACTGATGATTGCTGAACAGATCTTATCAGATCCATAATGAACATCCAACTTGCCCCAAAACATCCAAAAGCAATGCAAAAAAACACTCAACACCAAATCTCTTCAAATCCAGAAGATCTGTAAGGATCTCTAACGGTGTCTCTATGAAAAGTTCTCTACCCTGTCCACAAATGAAGGCAACATTAAGGAACTCTAGAGAGGGTTTAAAACCACTGTCCATATGCCCTGTGTTGAAATCCATTGGCTATACCACCCATCAACAACAAGAGTGGTTTGATGGGAGTGACACTGAGATCCAAGCCCTCCTAAACCAGATGACCAGGGCTTATTCTTCTTGGCAAAATGACACTTTATAACAGCAGAAGGAGGAGAGAAATCAGCTTGCCAACACTGAAGCTCAAAGGAGAATCTAGGAAATCAAAAATCAGTGGTGGCAATAAAAAGCCTAGGAGATCCAGCTCTATGCTGACAAACATGACATGTGCAGCCTTTTCCAATCAATGAAAGCAATCTATGGCCCAACTTCCCATAGTCCTACTTTCCTGAGATCGCAGAATGGCTCAAAAGTCCTCAGGGACAATGACCCTATCCAAGCTAGACGGAAAGAGCACTTTGAGGAACTCCTGAACCATGAGTCAACTGTGGCAGATATCACCACTGAGTCCATTCCCCAGCACCCTGAAAGACGATCCCTCACCAGCCCTCCTATCTTAAAGAAACCTGGCATGCCATCAAAGAAACCAAGAGCAATAAAACTGCTGGACCACATGGGATACTTGCTGAAATCTACAAGGCTGGCAGTGAGGAACTCATTTTGAGACTCCACAAATTTATTCTTTGGATTTGGAAAATGATGAGATCCCTGAGGTCCTAAGGAATGCCAAAATTGTAACTATCTTCAAAAAAGGAGATAAGTCTGTAGTGTGGGAACTATCAAGGGAGCGTCTTCCTTTCCACAGCAAGGAAAAACCTTTCCCACATCCTCCTGAACTGTCTTCTACCTCTTGATGAGGAAGCCCTGCCAGAATCTCACTGTGGTTTCAGACAATTCCTTGGGGCAGTTGATGTGATTTTTATTGCCCACCAGATCCAAGAAAAGTGTCATGAACAACATCAGAATCTATATATGGTCTTCCTTGGCTGTACTAAGGCCTTTTATTCCAATAGTTGAGAAGCCCTATGGAAAGTTCTGTCTAGATTTGCATGTCCTGAAAAGTACTTCAAGGTCCTGAGGCTTCCTCATGACCAGAGTACAGTGACCATTCTGTGTAGCAGATAGGAGACGGATCCATTTTTCATCATAACTGGGGTCAAGCAAGGATGCATGATCACCCCAACTTTGTTCTCCGTCTATTTGACAGTCATTCTGGTTCTCATTAAGGACCCTCTTTCTTCTGAAATGTATACCAAAATATGGAGTGCTCTTCAATCTGGAACATTTTCACTCAAAGACCAAAGTATGCAAAACAACCAAACTTGACCTTCAGTACCCTGATGACTGTGCCATCCTTTGCATACACAAAACCTCCAGATGGTGCTGGATTTCTTCAGAGAAGCTTTCCAAACTTTGGGCCTCTCTCTCAACATCAAGAAGACTAAAGTGCTCTGCCAGCCTGCCCCAGGCCATGAATGTAACACTCCACCCCACATTACCATCAAGCAAAAGACCATGGAGGTAGTCAAGCACTTCCCCTATCTTGGTAGCCACCTCTCTGAGAGAGAGAACATTGATGAGGAAATCCAATACAAGATCTGGTGTACAAGTGAATCCGTTGGAAAACTGCTTCACAGAAAGACACCAAGATCTAGGTCTACAATGCAGTCATCATCCCCATTCTCTTCTACAAGTTTGAAACAGGGGTGACCTATTGTCATCATCTCAAGAACCTAAAGAGGTATCACCACCAATGCCTCCAGGAAATTCTCTACAATAAATGGGAAGATCATTGCACAAATGCCAGCATCTTTGATAAAACCAATATTACCAGCTTTGCATCTGTGATCCTCAAGCACCAACTTTGCTGGACATTGTGTGAGGATGCCTGACTCAACCCCCCAAACAAGTGCTATTCTCCCAATTTAGTAACAGCCTGAGATCTTGTGGTCACCAGAGGAAATGCTACAAAGACACTTTGAAGGCACACATCAAGAAAACAGATGCCAACATCAGGAGTTCGGAGGAGCTGGCTGCCAACCAACTCCAATGGTGCCACAACATCAACCAAGCAGCAGCCCATTTCAAACTAAAGTGTCTTGCCCTTGGAGCAGAGATGAGAGATTAAGGGAAGGGAAAGAAGAGGAATCCCAGCCTTCAGCCTACCTTCCCTGTCAATTAGAAGGTAAAAAACATATACACACAAACACACACACCCTCCAACAAAACCTCAGAAGTCCAGAATTGATGGTCTTGGTAAAAACAAACAACCCAGCAACTTCACAAACTTATAAAATTATAACTTGTATAAACAACATAGCCAATGTTCTCAAATACACTTTAAAAATTAGAATATTTAGAAGGTATTAGATTTAGATGTGTTTTTAAAGAGTCTGAATGATCAATTTATCTTTTAATAGTAAAATGCTGCACACTATGAAAACCAGATGTATTAAAAGTGTCAAAGGTAATTAATTCCACAATTAATAAAAATACATAATATTGCAATTTTATAATGAAGGTATGTTAAATTACCTTTAGATTTATTCTAAATTTCATTATATATTTAAAACCTATATTTTTCCAATGCATCAAATACTTTAAAAATGTGCAGTTTATAGAAGTGCAGTTTATAGAAATGTTTCAGCCCTTTCAGACCTTACAAACATTTGTGGAGTCAAGACCTAGTTCCTTGAAGTGTTTGTGAACTCTAGAAAGGCAACTCATCCTTGTCGACATAATAATTAATTTCCCTTCTATTAAATATTCCTCACTGTTAGTCTGTGACCTGCTTAAATATGTGCCTTCTACAAAAGATACTTATCTTGCAAAAGAGGGGACTCTATACTTGAATACAGTTAAATCAGGTTTCCGAAGACAAGACTGTAATTAGAACTGGTCAGAAATGTTCTGATGAAACATGAAGGTATAATTGGGATTTGCCAGTTTATCAGTCCTGAAATGATTTAACCAAAACATCTCAGGTTTGATCCTTTTTGCCAAAGCCTAGCCAGGCGGAAGGATGCCTGGATTCATGGCAGACTGCCTGAGGACTAAGGACCTTGTGGCTGTGTCCAGATGAGCATAGCCATGCAGTATTTGGTGATGCAAACATGTCTGTGGCACCACATAACAGCACATTCAGATGCTCTCCCCGATGCAAAGGAGTGCTGTTCAAAAGTGAACCCAGCCCACCTGGAGCCACACTGCAGCTGCCAGCCAAGCTCTACATGGCAAAATCACTGCTGCTGCAGCCCTGGGAAGGCCCCAGTACCTGAGGTAAGGCTACTGCGCCATTTTTTTTCAATGCGGTTTTTTTTATATAAGCAGTCCTCAACTTACAACATTTTGAGTTACAATGTTTTGCACTTACGGCTTTTGTAAATTGACACCCTGTTTCAACTTTCTGATGTCAGTTTCGACTTTACAATGCTTGATCTGACCTGATGCCACACCAGCGAACAAGTTTGCTGCGTCGCCCATCTCTGTCCAAACTTCCTTGAACGCTTTCTTTAAGAAAGCATCCAAACTTCCTTGGACACTTCTTTTAAGAAAACAGACAAGACTCCAGAAAAACCTGCAGCCAAGACTCCTGAGAAGACACCAGTCAAAAACCCTTCAATAAATCCAACCAAGAGCCCTTCAAAAAGTGCAGTAAAGTCACCTCAAAGAAGTCCTTCCAGATCAATGTGATTGCTATTTACAATAGAAATACATTAATGTAGCTATATTACTCATCTATAATTGATTGAGTACAAAATTCTGGGTTATTTTTGGTGAAAATAGGGTAATGGGCCTTGGTTCAGGAACCAATCCTCCATTTATAGCATTGTTTCCCATTGGGAAAATCGGTTCTGAGTTACAATGTTTCAGCTTAAGATGTGGTTTTCAGGAACCAATTGTGTCATAAGTCTGAGGACTGCCTGTACCGGGATTTTTTCATTCCTAGTGTATCTCTTGCAGTACCTCAAATAGCTTTCAGATGCCACAACAGGCATATGCTCTCGTCTGCACATGGCCACAATGATTTTACATTAGCTACTTCACATAACTTTCTCCTTGAAAGTCTTAAAGCAGAATATGCTACATACTTGTGCCTATATTGTTACAAATAATGTTATAATTATTGCACTTAAAATTAGTTTGTATCCGTGGGAGAGTTAGCATTACAAAAAAGGCAGAGAGCTAGGTTTCAGGTTGATAATGAGTAAGAGAGTGTATAAACTAACCCGACATACAGTTTTCCTAGCTAGAGCTATTTTGGTAAGACTGGAAAATGTCAAATCCTTTTAATTTACAAGTGGTAAAGGAGAATTGAAATAGTTTTAAATAAGAATGATAATTAAATTGATAATGACTGTCACGTTAAAGCTTTTTTAAGCAATAGTTTAAAAATAGCAAGCCATATCCTGGCCCACACAAAAGCTCCACTCTTGCAAAGATTTAGGCATGTGCTGCATGTTAAATAAATTTCAGTGAGAGTGTGTGAAGTTAATTATGTGCTTATGTGTGCAGGATCAAGGCTTAAGGCATTTAAGAGGCCATACAGCTGCCAGGAAGGAATCTTTTGACAAGGTTTGGTACAGTTTATGTGGTGATCTAGAGCATCTCTACAGAATTCAAGGATACTTGGAGTATGTGTCCATGGGGAGAGCAACGATGCCTCCCCATGGAAGCCCCCCAATCTAAGCCGAAGTTCTCTCGGAAGTGGTCCGGCTACATTTCAGACGGAGCTTCTGGCCCGCCCAAAGCCAACTTTACCAGCTCGCTAGGTGAGCCAGTTGGCTCCTCCCGTGCTCCAGGAGCTATTTCCGGAAGCACGCTCCAGCAGAATGAAAGGAGAAGAAATGGAGCCAGCAGGCGAGATAGACCACCTATCTGCCAGTTCAAACTGAAGTCCCCAGGAACAGGGTGGCAGATCAATCAATCTAAGAGCTCAGAGGAGCTCATTATTCATCACAGGTGTTAACTGCCACCACAGGCTTTCAATTATTGTGGTGGCAGGTCAGTTAATTGATTCAACGATAAGGACTGGGCAGCAGGAGCCGTGAGAGCCAGTGGGCTGTAGGCAGGACAGCATCTGAGCCTGCCAGCCTCGTTTTCGTCCTGTTTTTTTTATTATTTGTTCATTGTGGTTTTCACCAGAGCCAAACCCATGGGAGAGACCCACAGCTGGGCCAGCCTGGGTGAACATCATCCCACCCAGAACCCAGTAAAACATCAAAGTCATGGCAGGTGAGAGCAAGGAGGAGCCCCAGTCTGGCTAAGCACCTGGGTTTTCTTTTCCGTGAGGGCAGGCTCCTGGATGTTATCAGTGATACCACAGTGCCCAAGGTAATTTTTATTGGGATGGGTTTGCATATTTATATAGATCTGAAGAAATTAATTCTCACAAGGTATCTTAAAGTATGTCTGTAATGCTCAATAATCTTACTACATGTCAGCTTTAAGATATACTGCAGAGCAATACAATGTGAAACAGCAGGCATGATGGTCCATAATACATTACAGATTGAGAAACAGCTTTAATTGGTCCTTTATAAAAAGGCAGTCTTGGCCTTCATATCAAATTTAGGTTATAATTCATTGAAAGCCACAGGGGATGGAAGAGGGGTATTTTTTATTTCTTTCAGGCACATGAAATCGAATGTTCAGATTCTCCTTCTAATCTGGGGGGATGGGGAACATCTTGTAAAATACAATGCACTTTGATCTAATCCTATTATATACCTGGTGTGGCAAAATTCAGTTTCCTGGGCAGTCATGGTGCCCCTGGTGGCCACATAACCCTTACTCTGCTCTGAATCTAAGGTACCCTCCCCTTCTTCTTTCCTGACATGCCTTGATGTAACTACTGAATGTTAGAAAGGGAGGCTGCCTCAGAATCCTAGTGAGCCCTCTGTTCTTATGAACACCAGCAGGTCCCATTCAGACTCTGCTGGTTTTAATCCTACTTTGTGCCCACTCTCAGCCCACTTGTGCCCCTCAGGGGCTTAGGAGCTGCTCTCGTCCCAGCACCAGAACAGGCACCCGGGGCAGAGTCAGGAAAAAACAGGCAAGGATGCTGTCTGCATTCACTGACACCCCCAGAGCAAATGTAAAAATGTCCTCCATTACAGACCTGAACAGGACTTTTCTTAAGCAGCAAACCTTTAAAAACTGATTTGAACAGGAAACTGTGGAAGAAGAAATCATCCACCGATTAGATAGTGTTAAGTGGAGCTGAAATAGGGGTCATATATTCTTATCCAATTACCGGGATTAGCTTTTGTGACTCCTTTATTCCTATGGGTTTATTGTCTGCTTGTTTAATCCTCCCAGCACTGCCTCTCCTCCTCCACCCCCCACCCTGCCTTTTGCATTCAGATTTCCCTCTCCTTCTTATATGCTGCTTTTTGCACATCCTTTCACAGCATCTGATGAAGTGAGCTTTAACTCAAGAAAGCTTGTGCTATTTATACATATAATCTCCTTTGTTGGTCTATTAGGGGATGGTGCCATTTATTTCATAAAATAATATGCAAGCAGGCCCTCCAGCCACTTAAAACTGAGAAAGTACTAAAGCAACACTGTGGAATGCTACTGATACTAAGAATGTTTGGCAAATATTTTTGTATTTACTTACTGCCTAAGGTTATCCAACACTTAGAACTATGGTATCCAACATAAGCTTTTTTTTTTTTTGCTCATGCATGTCAAGCACCCTGCTGCATCAGAAGAGAGAATCTATTCTCATGTGAAAAAGGACAATAATTAAATTTGTACTCTTGATGAGAAGGAGCCATAGGAGGTTTTTGCTTGTTTGTTTGGTATTATGGAAGTCTTCCCCTTCTCCAAGTCACATGTTCAAGAGAAAACAAAACATAGCCTGTTCTCTAGCATTCATATCACTTTTCACACATCAAAATATATAGTTTTATCTGTACAAAGACAAGGCTAACATTTTGGGGGGGGAAATCGTGGAAATGTAGGGATGGAAAGTAGGGCTCTGTGAAGCTTCAGTTGCTTTGCAGAGATTCGGCCTGATTGGCAGCCGAATCGCTGAATCCGAATTGAATCAGGAGACCCTTCAGTCCCTTCAAATTGAATCAGAACCCTCTGAATCAATTTGGAGAGATTCAGAGACATTTGATGATTTGGACATAGACACAGTTTTAAATGTATTTTCTACATACTTCAAGGTACCAGGCAGCTCATGAATGCTAAGATGCTGGGGCAGGTGGAGCATCCCACAGGAACATGGGAGCATGGGTGGGGGGGTCCCCAGCATGCTCAGCAGCAGACCCAGAAGTGGACTGTACTTCTGGTCCACTTCCAGGTCCACTAGGGAGCACTTGGGGACCACCTACCACCCCCTAGCTCAGCAACTGGTGCCTCCTGGGTCTGGGGGGGTACCCAGGGTCCCCCCACAGCTGATCGCTGAGCTGCAGGGGCACGGGGGTAGCCCCCATGCACTCGGTAGTGTGAGAGAGAGAAGGAGCCAGCACGCTCCAAGGCTCCCGGGCTAAGCAGAGGGTCAGCGCCCCCAGGTCCACAGCCCCAAGGAGCCCGGCAGAAATTCCCCTTACCCAGGTGTGTTGGGAAGGGAGGGGCCAATATTTCCCCCGCCGGTATAAAGAAGAGGCCGGGACTGGAAAGCAGCAACAACACAGAACCGGAAAGAGCAGGTGGGGGTGGAGGACCAGGACCAGGACCAGGACCAGGACCAGGACCAGGACCAGGACCAAGCCGGCACACACTGAAGGGAACGCTGAATGCGACGTTGAACACTGGTAGGAGCCTCTGGCAGAGAGCAAAACCCCAGCAGGGTTTTGGAACCCAGTTTACTGGCCCCTGCCCGGGGTAGAACTGTTTATTTACCAGCCAGGAGCTGGGTGAGGGGCGGGAGAAGGGTACCGTAATAACCCTAATAGAGGGGCGCTATTGACTTTGGGTACTGTAGTCCCTGTAATAGGGGCACAGTTCAGTAGTGAACTTAAGTTGCTAAGAAAGGAATCTCATCAAACCCTACAAGGAGGCTCTCTGAGAGCCAACAAAGGGGTGCTTGGCCCCTCGAAGGTCAAGCTTGAGTTGGAAGGTGGCTGCAGACAGACAGAGCAGCTACACAGATCAGGGGAACCTTCTTGGTTGTCGTGTTTGTTTTGATTGACCTTTCTTTTGTGGATTATCTGGGAGGAACTGAGGATACGTGGCCGGACCAACCGGTTGGCCACCGCCTGGTGGAATGGGCAAGGGTGTAGGGGTGGCAGAGCCCTCAGAAACTCGGGACCTCGTGAGATGCCAGGGAGACTCATAATTGGACTACATGTTGAGACATCTGAACCATCTCCATTAATATCAAGTCGTGGCAGGTGAAACATACACTTGTGAGACCCCAATTATAGCTGATGACACCCTAGGCAAGTGGCAGGCGGCATCTGTTAGGTCCCTTGGGGACAGCGATCCCCGACAGGTAGTAAGCCTGGAAGAGGACCAGAAGTACTTACAGTCCACTTCCAGCTCCACCACCAAGCACACAGGGGGGCCCACGGCACTCCTGTGGATTGCTCCATCCGTTCCACCATCACAGCATTCACAAGCCATGCCTTGGACCTCGAGGTATGTAGAAAAAACACTTAAAGCTGTGTCTATCGTTGAATCGCTGATTCTCTGAATCAGCATCGAATCTTCAGATTCAAATTTGGCTGAATTGAATCGGGACAGTGATCCAAATCAACAAATTGAATCACTGTCCCCAATTTGAGTTAAATCCAAATCCGAATCGAATACAGCCTGTTTCGCACACCCCTAATGGAAAGGACCTCGGGTCAGCTAGCCCAACCCCAAGTTTCCAATCTAAACCATCCTAAACAAGTGCTTTAAGCTGCTCTTCAAAAACTTCCAAGTATGGAGGTTCTACAACCTCTCTGGGTAGCCTATTCCAAAGCTTAACTAACCTCATTGTGAGAAAATTCTTCCTAAAATCTAATCTAAATTTTCCTTACTGTAATTTAAGATCATCACCCTTTGTCCAATCCCTCATGGCCACAAAAAAAAGTCTATCACCATCCTCTATATAACCACCCTGCATATATTTGCAGACCTTTATCAAATCCTCCCTTTTCTTCTCTGGACTAAGTAAACCCAAATTTTTCAACCTTCCCTCATAAACCATTGATCCCAGATCATTAACAATTTTTGTTGCTCCCCTCTAGATTCTTAAATGGTCCACATCTTTCCTGAAGTGAGACAAATTGAAGTCTAATGTTATAACAGTATTAACACAGGTGCTTCATAGGGCAATGCTGTCCAACTGGTGGCCCACATGCCACATGGGGCACCAGAGGAGTTAACCTGTATTCTCCAGGATCCCAGACCATGCACCACTCCCGCATTGCCCCTGCAAGCAGGGTGGGGTAAGGTGGGGAAATGTGGCCCATCAGGCTGATGGAGCCTATATCCAGGGAGCTTACAGGGAACCTGGGGGCACTGGTGTTGTACCATGTGGTAGGAGGAATGGGGCCACACAACTGATTGGTACAACAGGGCCATGTGACATGCAGCCCCTGACTGCTCAAAGGTTGGACAGCCCTGGCATTAGAATAATGCACAAACACAGACATCTAGGTACTATATCTTCAGGCACCATAACATTACCAAGACTATGAACGACTAGTGCCTCCTGACACTGGGGGGGGAGCACCATGGCACTGAGCGGCAAGCAGGGGCCACCCACACCCACCAGCACTGGTGTCAGCAGCAGCAAGCAGTGAGCAGGGACTGCCCACAGCTGCCGCCATTGGTGTCGGTGGCAGTGAGTGGGGATCTCCCACAAATGTTGGCAGCGGTGTTAGTGGTGGTGAGGGAGGGTGGTGAGTGGCGAGCAGCAACTGGGGACTGCCTGCAGATGCCATTGACTGCATGGGAGGTGAGGGGGAGTTGGGTGGCAATCAGCAACCACTTGCAGAAGCCAGCAGTGGCATCAGTGACAGCCAATCTCAGGGATGGCACACGCCCCCTCATGCCCCCGCTATACATTGCCTATGACCAAGACAACTGAATTACTTTGATTTCTGCCTACTGAGAAATTCTCTAAAAGGTTGTTCTCATTCCTTTGTATTCATGGGTCTTTGAGTCCAGCCATCTTCTGCTACAGGGATCACACTTTATATTCCCTCTCATAAACTAATCAAACTGCATCTTAAAACCATTTACACTTTTTTGCCTGCATTAGTCCAGATGGAAAGCTGATAAAGGGTCCCATTTTGGCCAATGGCATGGATGGACCCCATGCTACTCAGATAGCCCAAAGATCCAAAAAATTAAGCACCATACCATTAATCCAAGGTTGTGTTCTAAGAGCAGCTTTCCTAAAATATCGTCATCCCATCTCATTGGTCTAATGACTATTTGGTGAAAAAAATCTGTCAGGTATTATATCTAGGAATATCTAGGCCGTATGATTATCAGGAGCATTTATTCTTTACTTTATAGGTAGGAACTTCAGGTTTTCCCTAACAGCAGGATTTCTGGTAGTCTTCATCTTTTTCATGAAATTGCAAAGAACTCCACCTGACCCTGGGGGTCTGTGGCAGTCTCCCAGCATCCCCCCCACCGCCCATCCCCAGAGAAGGTCTTTTACCATCCTCTCCCAAATTCATTTTAATCCAAAGTGATTCTGTCTTATACTATCATTTATTTTTTACCATCTATCACATCATTAACGTGCCATGCTACCCCATTCCCTTTACATTTTTTGTATCTTTTTTTAACAGTACATGTCTTTCAATACCCAGGTTTCAATCACAAATGTTATTTCACCATATTTCTTTTATTGCCTGTAATATCTGGCATTATGCCCTACCCTTGTAGTTTGAGTTGTTTCATTCTGTTGCCCAGGTTCCTGGCATTAGTTAACAAACTAATTTCAGTTTCTTCTTACTGATCAAATTCAGCTCTGTAGCTAGGTTACACAGTCCTGTCACTAATCTACCTATCTGTTCTCATGAGTCTTAGTACTTTCTTTCTTCTTGCTGCCCAGTCTTCTGCTCACTGATACTGCTTTCTCTGTGCCACATCCACTTTTATCCAATTTTCCCTTTTTTGTGTACTCAACCCAGCCATGGGGTTCACACAAGTTCTCGCAATCTTTCTCCCCATTTCTCAGTTTAAAGCTCTTCTTTTCAGTCCTTCCAGCCAGTCCTTCCAGCTTATTTCCCAGATACTCAAGTCCTCTTTTCATGAATTCCTCCCAATGATCAAGCAAACCAAAAGCTTTATTAGAGCATCTATCCTTGAGTCAGTTGTTAATCTTGTATACTTTTGATGGTATCCTTCTCTTTCTCATATTTCCATGAAAACATACAGCAAGGATAGGCAACCCCCAGCACACATGCCAATTAGTGGCACATGGAGACATTTTCCTTGGCATGCCAAGTGGTGTGCAAGAAAATTGTTAAAAAAAAAAAAATTAAGTTTCTGCTCTGCACTGTGCAGAGTGGCCACAGGTCCCAGCACCACAACAGGCACCCGGGGCAGAGTCAAGAACAAACAGGCAGGGATGCTATCTGCATTCACTGACCCCATGCCCTGTCCCTGGGCTGCACCCTCCAGCCTGGCCCAGCCCCTGGAGGGGAGCTGCAGCTGGGAGAGGCTGGGGCCTAGGCAGGTGCTGTGGAAAGCCACTGTGCTGGAGGCTCCTGGCTGGCTCAGCCCCAAGCACTGCCAGTGGCATCTGTTGCCAGTGGCCTGTGCAGCTCCTGAAGCCAGGCCCTTGCACCAGGGGTGGCTTTGCCCCACTCATACTGTGCCTGGTGCACAGGGAGACTGAGCCCAGAGCTGGGAGCCCCCTGAGCCTGGCGTTCCACCCTGACCAGGTGGCATCTCTTCGCAGGCAGGGTGGCTGCAACCCATCCCCATGGATCTGCGTGGCTGGGCCCCACCTCAGGTGCCTCTGGGTGCCAACTGCCTGCCATGGCCTGAGTCTGTGGAGCCCTGGAGTAGCCCCTGTTTCCCATGTGGCCTCTGCTGAGCACCTAGCCCCAGCACTCAGCACCCCAGTGCTGTCCCCACCTGGGTGGCATGGGGTATTTGTCTGCCTGAGACCCAGCCAGGCCCTCTTTCCAAGCCCTTGGCCCAGGCTACCCCTGCTCCAGGCCAGCCAGGGAGGCTTGAGCACTAGGCCTGTGCAAAGTGGCTAGTATTCACTTTGCATTCAGATTTAGCCGATTCAGGGGACAGCGATTTGATTCGGTGATTTGAATCACTGTCCCAAATCAATTCGGCCAAATCTGATTTGGAGATTCGTCTGCTGACAAATCAGCCAAATCTCTGAATCACACAGGCCCCATCCTCCACCCACTCTCAATGGCTGCCCCAGCTCCCAGGTCCCAGATCTTTCGGAAAAAAAGCCCCCATTCCCCAAATGCTGCCAGGCGGGGAGGCAATCCCCACTGGCCTCCACTGCCTCAAACTGCATGGGGAGCTCTGCCATGAGCCCCCTGAGCCTTATCTTCTCTCTCAGCCCTGCCCCCCATGGCTGCCTCACCCGCCCCACCTCTGGCCCTTTTTTTTTTTAAAGCCCGAAATCACTGGCTCCTGCCTGGCAGGGGAGGCGATCCCTGGTGTCCCCTACTGCCCTGCCCTGCAGAGGGGGGCTCTGTACAAGCCCCCAGAAGCCCCAAGGCTTCTGCAGGAGCCAGTGAGTCAGGGCTTTTGTTTGGTTTTTTTTCTTAAAGGGCCAGAAACTGGGGCAGGGGGGGCAGCCATGGGGGTGCTGGGATAGCAAGGGAGGGTTGGGAGGCTCATGACAGAGCCCCTTCACATAGCATGGGGCAGTGGGGGCATCAGGGATTATCCCCCCACCATGCAGCAGCTGGTGAGTGAGGGTTTTTTAAAGCACCAGGAGCTAGGGTGCGCAGGGCAGCCATGGGGGCCCAGGGGAGCAGGCAGGGGTTGGGGGGACTGGGAGAGCAAGCAGGGGATGGGCCCTGGCAGGGGCCCCGCCATGGTTCCCTCCCCGATACTCCAGGCCCCCCTTGCCCACCCCCTACTTACCAGCTCAGAGTCCAGGTCCAGCTCCCTGCAACAGCTAGTGGGGACTGCCCAAATCACCAAAGATCTCTGAATCTTTTCTGAATTGATTTGGAGAGCTTCAGTTTGATTCAAACCTTTTAATTTGTCCCCTGATTTGATTTGGATTAGGATTCAGAGATCTGGCCACTGAATTGAGCCGAATCTCCTCCAAATTGAATCAGCACCCGAAGCTTCATACAGCCCTACTGAGCACATTGCCACTGTCCGCTGCTGCTGTGATGTCCGCTGCCTCCCTCCACCAGATACTGCCTGGGAGCCAATAAGCCCAAGAGGGAGCAGTAGGCAGTGAGGGAAACACCCTCTGTCTCTTTTTTTTTTTTTCCTTTTTTACTCTCTTCTCTTACTCTCCCTTTGACTACATGTATTTGTCCACTTGCAGGTCAGTGAAAACAGATTCCTTTGTGTTCACGGAAGTATTTAGTAAAAGATCCCAAAAGATTTGTCTACAGGCTATAGGTAAAGAAGTGGGATGTTGTCTTGTCTTGTTTCTGTTTCCCTCAGGGCTGTAGTTTAGATTGTACCTGGAACTAAAATTCATCACTCCCATAGTAGGCCTGGAAGGCATTGCACCTTAGAAAGAGATATCCACTCTGAGCAAAAGCCTCTCTAGCTTCCACCTTGCTCAATGGAAAGCTAGAATTTGCTGATAACCTATGCAAATTACATATGCCTTCCACCAACCATTGCAGGACACAGCCTCTCTGATTTCCTCTTCCCTCCCCACTTTGAAGCTTAAGGGAGAAAAGGCAAAAATGAACCACCAGCTTCTCTTCGCAAAACCAGGCCCATACTCAGTGCAGAGATATTAACAAAAAAACGCAGAGTTCATTACTTGACCATAAAGTTCATGTCACAAACATTAGAGTTACATAAAACTCAAAGGCAATATTGGATTAAGAGTGAAATAAATATTTAGTATTAAAAACAGAAACCTTTACTGAGGCAGTTAAAACATCTCATCAGTGGGCATATCTACATGAGACATTTACAGTGCAGTTCACTAGCTGCATAGAAAACATCTCGCATCTACACGTGTGCAGCTATTAGGCTGTAGTAAACACATTTGTAAATACAAGTACTATCCTGCTGTACAGTAAAAAACTCCACAGCAGTGTATGTGTAGACACTGCCCAGGTTGGCTGGGGCATGAGGGCACTTCAGTGCTGGGGCTGCCTACCAGCTAGCCCTGTGCTGAAGCATCCTGCTGCCCCAGCCAGCCCCTCCACAGCACACGGAATAAGGGAGAGCAGCCCTGGGCTGGCAGACTGACCCTCAGGGCCCCCTGGCAGACAGGGCTGCTCTGACCCAGCTCCACATGCTGCAAACATTCAAACAGTGTGCCCGGGAGCAAAATGTACTAATTGCACATGTATACACACCCACTACATGTACAGGCTTTGCCTTAGGAACATATTACCTGGGCCAATTCTATTTCATGTTTTGGTCCTTGACCATTTGTATCTAGTTAAGATCAGAACAGTGTGCATAGCAAATTTGAGAAGACTATCAATCAAAGCAGTGTAAGTACATTCAGGCTCTGTGAAAGGTTATCAGGTGGAAAGGATCCCTGCCTACCACTTTTACAAGTCATGGCAGGAAAGAAGTGAGCACAGTTCTTATGAAATTGGGTCATTGGTTTTAGTGTGAGGTTTATAAAGGAGCACAATAGTGGCTCAGAATAATAGACAATCCCTAACCTTATGAAGAGTCTGATTTTTTCCCTTTTGGCCCATACTCAATAGTAAAATTATTTTGAGTCATCCTAGTAATTTCAGTGGATGTTACTGCAAGTATGTTACGCAAGACATGACTATATAGATCAGAATTAGATCCTAATTCCATACATTTCCATATCCTGCACCACCAACTTGGTTAGAAGAAGCTCTTTTCAGTATGTGCTCTTAGAGATAAAATTCTGACCTGGCTTATTTTATTATGGAAGTGATTGAAAGCAGCCACAAAACCCTACCATATGCCACATTGGTAACTCATGATTAATATACTGGTCTACCCACACGCTGAAGTGGTTCTATAGTATTTCATAACAAGAAATGTATCGTGCATATTATCCATATGCTGCAAATGCTTTCAGACAGATCATGAATGCACATGTTGCTCCTTCTCAAAGAAACCACCAAATGTGAATCAGGGAATACTGCCAAGGCTATCCGGTGCTATTCTGCCCTGTGTTGGCAGCATTCCATTTACAGAGGGAGCATCTATTAATATCTCTGTTTTCCAATTCTTTAATAGGATTTGGTCTTTAGTCTGGAGGATGAAGAATATAGATCCAATGCTTAGATGAAAGTGACTCTGTGCCAGTCAGTCAAGAAGGGAAATTCATCCCCAGCGTAAATCCACTGACTTCAGCAGAATTGCATCAGGCTTAAACTTAGCCCAGATGTTGAAAAAGTTGAATAGATGGCTCAAAGCATAATCCTCCTAATGAAATACATTGATATTTCTTCGATAAGTCTTTTTCCAATTTTAATCTTTCACAGTTTGAATCAAGGGAGAATTCTTTGGAGAGAGAAACAGAAAATATCCATGAACACCAAAATCTGCTCTAATACAACTCCTTTCATAACAAAACATACTGCATTTGGAATAGGATTTTCTTTTTTAACACCTGCCAATGCTAGATATTAGTTTTGGGGAGAGACAAAACACAACTGGGGAGACTCACTTTGATCCATAACACAGACAGTCCCAGAAGCCACATTTCCTGGTCAGATCAATTCAAATTTAAGACTATTTTGTAGTGCTCCAAGACTGTGTGTAGATGAAATGAGGGGCGTATGTGCACAACACTTTAAAGCGGGCTAAATGCTTTTGCACCGCTTTAATGGTGTCAGTGTTTGCATGCCTTGGTGGCATATTGCGCATTAATTCCAGCCACTGTAGGAAATTTGGCAGCATAATGCACCTTAAATTACTTGGGGTATGCAGCAAACTGTAACTCATAGATTCATAGATTCATATATTCATAGATTCCTAGGGGCTAGAAGGGACCTCACAGATCATCGGGTCTGAGGACTTTTAGTTTGCTGCCCCTACAGCTGCAGAGTGAAGCACTGGGCTCCATGCAGCTCCACAGTTCTGCAGGAAGGCCTGCAGGCAGCCTGACAGCAACCTGGGAAAACAGGCTCTGCCCAAGAAAAGTGGTAAACCTGATCTTTTCCTCCACCCTCCTGCCCCCCTGGAGCCTGCCTGCCTAAGCTGCATGGGGGGCTCTGTGCTTCCCTCCATGGCCGCAGTGCCCCCCGCGACTGCCTCAGCCGAGTGCCTGTGGGCAGGTGTCGCCTGTGGCGGGGGCTGCCGCTACTGTGGAGGGAAGCACCAGGGCACCCCCGCCCCACAGCCCAGGGACCACTCCACTCGCCGGTAGCTCACCTTCCCTTTCCCACTGGAGAGGCATGTAAGTCAGCGGGGTGTCTGCACAACATGGGGGTTTAATCAGCCCTAAACTGAAGCAGTGTTTTTTAAAACCCACCACTTCAATTTAGGGCCCCCGTTTCATCTACACACACTCTGAGTCCTTTTATAAAACAGACAAACCTCAGTTCTGCAGAATTATCATTTCAAAATATATTTGTGCTCTTGCACATCTAGAAATTCTCCTGTTCAACAGCAAAAAATCTAAAAAAATTAAATAGTTCATTTCATAGAGATGTAAGACTAGAAGGGACCTCAAGAAAATACCCCTTTATTGAACACAGGAAAGATCCAAACCCACTGAATGTGAGTTTGCTAACCACAGTTATGCACCTCAGAATAACATGGGGCAAAAATGAGGCAAAAATAAGCCAACTTCTTAACTACAGAGAGGTCTTTATGTCCATTTATGAAGCATATAAACTGAAAGATTGCCCAACCTCCAGACAGATAGTAAATTCAGTTTTGACATACAGCAAAAGACTTCTTGGTATATGTAGACAAAGTACTCACCATTTCAATACAGGAGTAGCTAAGAAAGGTTGATGTTAGTTCTTAAGCCTGATGCAAACTAGCCATGTAATTTAGCAGCAGTACAGCCAAACCTGCCTCCAAAATTGAACATGCCTTCTAGAACTGTTTTATTTTTCCACCTACCCAGAGGCTCTTGTTCAGATTTTTAACGGTATTTAAATCTTTGATATGTGTTACTTACATAAATACATATAACACTGATATCACACACACACAAATCATTTTAGTAAAATAAATATTTTAACTCATTATAAGCAATATTAGACAATTCTTCAAAATGTTCATTGGCTAGCTAATCTACAATCTCTTCTGCTTTCATACTCTTATCATGCTTCTTGGAATTTTGTTAAGACTGGCTCATTAACAGCAGTTACCTTTTCTATAGCACTTACTTATTTCTTGGCTACATACATAAAGTCCCTTCTAGTTTTCAAAATAATGGAACCCATTACTTTGCCCTGATTTGAAATATTCTTTATGATTGACACGGTCCTGGAAGGTTTATAGCTACACAGTAACCTATTTGTTTCATATAACATCGCTACAGCACTACATTTACCACCTAACTAAAGAAAATGATTCAAGTACAAAAAAAATTATGAAGCAACGGTACAATCAACAAATCCATGCTAGATGCATACTTGGTTTTTCTTCCTGTATAAATGAGAAAATTCATTCTAAAGATTAGTTTTACCAAAGCACACATTTAACAGCATTTGGTCCTCTTTTTTCAGAGCAGAATAAGGGAGAAGAGGAAAAAACTTGGTTCAAATACATCCAGTTGAGTATTCTCTCTATGAAATTTACTCTGCCTATCAGCCTCCTCCCCCTGAAGTCAATGGCAAGTCTGTCACAGATTTTACTGGTGCAGAATCAGACTACTAGCAATTTAAAATATCCCTGAAGTATAGTGAAGACATACCCAAACTAGCTTTAATTTCCTAGCTCAAGTATAGTGACTTTCACAGCACAGCAGCATGGACCCAGGTGCTAATTACCTGCCTGAGTGATCACCATGCTTCTGTAACCCATGCTGTTTTTCATTATGGAGTTCCAGGCCGCTGGAACTACACTGGTAATGGAGCCTGATCTAAATAGTTTAAAGCTAGTTTTGATCAAATCTATACCACCACACAATTAAAGTAGCATATGTACAGTACAGTGCAGTCACAACATTTCCCCAAAGTTAGGAGTTACTTGGTGTCCCATCTTCCTACGAAAAGACTGTCCCAGTATTCTAGGTTCTCTGTTGGTTTAAAATAGTGCAGCACTGAAATCAATAGAACAGCAGCAATTTACAAACAGCAGAGAATCTGCCCTTCTGTGTTTATATAAACTAGCCATCCAGTTGCACAGCTATCATCATGTAAGTGCTAATGTATTTTGCACATTCTCACAGTAAAGATTGAAAGGTAAATTAACATAGTAAGATTATAATTGTTGACTGAATTGGTCCACTTGGGGCCTGATCCACTATGATGCTGTACACCCTCAACTCTTACAGATGAGATAAGGAGGTGCACATTGGTAGGATGCTGCATGAATAAGTTTAAAATATATGGAAAAACTATCAGAATGAGGATATTCAGATCATTCCACTGAATTCTTGCCCACCACATCAAAGAAAATTGTGCTTTAGCCAATACAGATAAAGAGTGTGCAAACACAGACATGTTCCTTATGTTTTTAGTGGAAAGCAGGATATGAGAGTACATGCATACATGTCAGTTTGTCGTACAGTTTATACTGAAGCTACAGATGCAATGTGCTGGTTGTATAATAAAATATTAATCTCAACTATGACTATTATTTATCTATTGATTTCTGCCTTATGTAGTTATTGACAATTTCCGTCTCTAAAATTTAAAACTGTATTCAATCTATGATGCAAACTGACAAAAGATACATGGGCACAGTGGGTGAGCTCCTTCATTCCCCAAGTAACATCTTTTGTGCTGAAAAGCTTGCCTAACTTCTCTCCCAACTATAATGTTCGTTCAGTAAAAAGAAATTACTTTACCTAACATCATGCTTCAAAACCATGGGATTTTATTTTAGTGCCTTATACAATGTGGCAAAGTATTCCTATTGAAGGAACATGAACTCAGTAACAGGTTTTGTACATGCATTCAAAGGCAAGTAGTAAATACCAGGAAAAAAGGGGTTTTTGTTGAGGGTGGAAAAGACAGAGGAATGGAATGGAATGAAATGTGGGGAGAGGAAGCAGTGTGAGAGGCAGATATAATAAATTTGCTATAGAGTAGGCAGGAGACAGGAAGGTGAGGCCTTGGGAGGGAAGATGGAAAGGAAAAAATAGTGAGTGAGAGAGAGAGAATAGGTAGGGGAAAACGACTGAGAAAGAAACAGCAAGAGAGAGGATGTAAGCTCACATAAATACAAAGACAAAAGACTCATGAGAAAGGAAGAGAGAGAGAAAGAAAGCAGAAGATATAATAGGACTCACCTGAGGGTAAGGAGTGTGTTAAACCACTGCTAGCAGCAGTATAGCCTCACAGGAGGGGATAGAGAAGAATCCTTCTCTTAAACTACCGTTCTTCCCAGCTGTTTAGCATGATGGTAAAGTGTCTGAAGTCCCCTGTCCACAGTTTTATGGAGCTCCTGTCCCACCAGGGTACTACAGCTGCAGACCTCCCTCAAAGGAGAGTGGTGCCTGTAAGGAATAATACAACCCATATGGATTCACCAACAGCACTTTGCTGAACACTGATTAACCTACTTCATATTACTCTAAAAATGCAATGTGTACATAAAACATGCACTTGCTGGGTTAACCATATGGGGCTTTCTTAAACTATTTTATGCTCAGTTATAAACCTGCAGGTTTGTTACACTGCCAAGACACAGCTAGAATCAATATTCTTCAGTCTAAGCAAAAGTTTTTCATGCACACATCAGAATCAATGGGTATAGAAAAGATCTTTTGTCAAAATATATGAATGTTATTTGTTGTGCTAAGGTGTTAAGGAAAAACAGGCAGTGCAATATTTTGTTTCTCTGATACAATATACATTCTTACATTTGCTGATGCAAGAATATGCAGCATCTATTAAATGTAAAAGGTGTAAGTGCATTGTTTCTGTCACTAGATGGCAGGAAATTAAAGTAAATTATTTCCAGTAGGAAACTGCAGATTTCATATTGATCAACTAATCCAAAGAATAAAGTCAGACTGAAAGATACATCAGTTGTTCTGGAGCAGAATCTATTTCATAAAATGTTTTTAGAACTGTTTCAATCTGAGAGAATGTTTATTTCATTTAGGCTGCAGTCTGTTCAGTAACACAAATATTATCCCTCTAAATGTATAGTCTAAATGTATAGATTTCTGTAGTTTACTACAAAGGAATTTAAGCCACAAACTTGATATCCCACAGACATTTATCAACGTTATTACATGACACAGGTATGGATAGGAACTCCCTTACGTGTAAGAAGGAAG
The DNA here is from genome assembly GCF_001723895.1 of Crocodylus porosus. NCBI lineage: Eukaryota > Metazoa > Chordata > Crocodylia > Crocodylidae > Crocodylus > Crocodylus porosus. The sequence goes on along the minus strand of NW_017728886.1, from coordinate 211,053,636 downwards.
TCAAACTTCAGCACTTAAGCCACCTTCCAATTATTAGAAATCAGAATGAGACCTAGTGCAAGGTACAAATTATCCTGTATTTGTCTACCACAGGAGTGTCAAACATACAGCACACACGCCAGATCTGGCCCATGAAGCCCTATGATCTGGCCTTTGGGTCTCTGACCAACCCTGTGTGCAGCCAATCTTGTGCATGGGCTGGACCAGCACTGCACGTAGCACAGGGCATCAGTCCAGGAGGGTGAGGGAGGCACTGCATGCTACACCTGTATGGAACTGGACCTATGTGCTGGATCTGGGGCCAGTCCAGATTGGGCTGCGCCAGAGCTAGAATGCAAGGCCAGGCCAGTCAGGCACTGTATACAATGCATACCCCATCCCACCCTCCTGAGCTGTATATGATACATTCATAGGCCCTGCTCCAGGGCTCATTCTGTACATGGTGCACAGGGCCAGCACAGGGCGCACTACCAAACTGGTGCCATATGTTGGCTCCACCATGCATGGACAGCCTTGGGCCAGATCTGGATCAGCATGTGGGGCCAGTCCTGTGCATAAAGTATGCATGCTGTGGTGGTCTACGCACCACATTCAGAACAAACCCCAGAGCAGAGCCAGTGAGCATTGCATGGGCTGCACAGGGCCAGCAAACAGCATACACTAAATGCAGTGCGCCACTGGACTGGCTCCAGGGCAGCCCAATCTGGCCCACCCGGTGACACTGATCCAGCCACTAGTGCCAAATGAGTTTGACGTCACTGGTCTACCTCATGCTTTTAAATTTTTCCGCTAAACCTTGTCTATGGCCAGCGTTAGGGAAATGATACTGAACTGTCTAACCCTGAGAATTTACCACTTAGTTGAGTCAGTGGAGGCCAAATTATCTGCTTCTGCAGGAAATAAGTTTTTTATGGGGGCATTTCTGCAAAAATTTAATTCTGAAGATTTACCAGCTTCATCCTAATGAAGGATTTCCTGTCTCAGAAAGACAGCTCACAAACCTGGTAGATCCTTTGTATTCCATGGAAGGAACTAAACCCCTACAGTAATTTTGGCTCCAGACAAATCACTGAACTCAATTTACTAGAAGGTTATGAGGTGTCACAAGGAAACCTTAATTCCATATTAGACAAGTTTTTCACCAGTTTAAAAACAAATACTTAAATATTAATTATTTTAATAAAGAGTCTCTCTCTGAGATCTACTAATGAGGAATGCCATGTATTATTACTGATGTACCTACTTGACAGGTTCATTTCCCGAAAATGACTCCTCTGTCCTAACAATATATAACTATGTCTATATCAATATCGAAATTGATATCTATATCTATAGGCCTTATAGACCTATATATAGTTATAGACATCGATATTGATATAGATATAGTTATATATTGTTAGGACCTAGGAGTCATTTTAGGCAAATGAACCTGTCAAGTAGGTACATCAGTAATAATACATGGCATTCCTCATTAGTAGATCTCAGAGTGCTTTTTAGAAGCAGCTTGGTATCATATCCCCTTTTTAGAAAGGGAGAAACCCAGGCAGAGAAAAGTGAAGTATTTTGCCCAAAGTCACTTACAGCCCAGGGGCAGGATGAAGACACAATTTAGGCTCAGGCTGGTACTCTAAACACCAGGAAACACTGTCTTGCATTAGCTGTGCAAAAGCCATTGGCACTTGAAAAGCTGCTTTCACTGTGTAGCAGCCTCACGTGCAGTACCTTATTGGAAGGGTGCGCACTTCCTTAGATATCCAGTCTGTGGTGTACACAAAACCAGATCCAATACCTACCCACATGCCACACATTTTTGCTCTTCCTTTAAATGTCTCCTAGCCTTGGGCAGATCCAGAAGGGGTCTGGTAATTTTATAATCTGTAGTAATTTTACAATTTATTTCCTCATCAGTGATGAATGCACTAAATAGCATAGGACCCCCTACTAATCTTTGTGGAAATCCACTAGAAATTTTCCCATTGGTGACTGCTTTCTAACAAGTGTTAGTTATCCATGTCTTAATACATTTAATGTGTGCTTTACTGATACTGCAAAGTGCTTATATTTTTAACTAGTATGTAATGCAATACTGATTCAAACACCTCACAAAACTATGTTGAATTTACACAGTTACCTTTATTAACCAAACTTGTAACCACAAAGAATGTCAAACAGGCATGATTTCAAGTCTATTTTTTCATAAAACTAGGTTGAATGATATTTAAAATATCCAGATGGGAATACACTTAATTAATGGAAATCCATATTAGTTTTTCCATTCCCCAACCCCCAACCTACACCCTCACTCCCACCAAGATAAATGTCAGGCCAAACAGTTACCTAGGTCATCCTGTTTGAACCTGCTGAATATTGGGATAACTTTAGAACACTATTGTCATCTGGAATTTTCTCAGTATTCTGAGATTTATTAAAAATTAACATCAGTGGGCAAGAGGGTCCCTCAGCCAGCTTTTTAGTGCAAGTAACCTGATAATTTAAAAATGGCTTATCCCTGAGCAGGTGTTGTTTAACATCATCCATGGTTACTAATAGACTGGAAAGTACTTAATCATTCTCATGTGAGATGAGCACATAATGCTGCTTTTATTTTATTGAACATGTCTGCTTTTTCTACATCATTGTTAAAAAATTCCTATCTCCAGTAGCTCTATTCCATTGATACAATTTATTTTTCCCCCCCAATATATTCCAATTCTTTCTTATTGTTCTTATCCCTGCTAGTCATGGGTTTTTCCCCAATGTCTTTGGATTTCCCTACACATTTTCTACACTTCATAAATTCATATCAGTTCATATTGTTTCCAGTTCATATTGTTTCCATTTATTATATAATGCCTTTTTATTTCTAATTGCAACTTTCACCCACTAACACAGAATGGGCTTTTAGCCAAACTTGTCCCCTTTCCTGAGTGGGAACCTTGGTGTTTTAGTCATCTATGAAATCTTTTGTAAATGACTCCCAATTTTCATTCACATTTTTGTCTAAAATTTTCCTCCTATTTCATTCACACTTTCCTTCAGTTTTATTAATTAACCCGTTAGAAGCACCAAGTAGGTATAGGCTGGACTGTATTTTGTTTTCCCATATTATTGAATGCCAAGATCATTATGCAGCCACATGCTTTTAGTCCAGCGTTTAATTCACCTTTGTTTATCATTATGTTGAATGTAGTTTTAAAAACTGAGTTCCCTTAAGTTAGATACAATTTATTATTAAAACAGTAATGATATTTTACTACTGGCTGCTATAGAAACTCAAGTAATATTTTATTGCTGGGATAGCCAGAACACTTCTTCCTAACTGAAGTACTCCCAAGACCACACATTTTTATTTCCACACACTACAGCCAGATGCTTAAAGAGTTACTGCTCCAGTTCTATTTGTTGGCCTGTACAGACCCCCACCAATACCTCCTCCTGGGCTTTATTAGTTAGCACATTGACCCACGTATCAATTCAACAAGCTCAGGGGGCTCCAGTTTATCAATAATGCAAATATAGGCAACAGTGGCTTTAAGGCAGGGTCTCATACACAGGCTTTTTACCCACCATATTCTTCCTAAATGAATTATATCCAGAGTTGTTCCAATTATGCAAACCATCCCACCAGATTTCAGTAATGCCAACTACAGTATATTGAATTTCTTGTCACTAATGGATTCCTAGCATTCACATATTAGCAATTAAAAAACACCTTCCCTTTACACTCTTTGCTACATAGCTGCAATTTTCTCACAACATGCTGTGTGTGAATTTATATCACAGCTACCTTTTTAGCACCTTCCCTTTTGTGCTGCCAGTTTGACACCTTACTGCTCAGCATGTCTCCAACTAAAAAGATTAGCACCTCACGCGTATAAGATGCAGACCATCATGTTTATAATACCCACCTCATGCTCCATAATACTACAATTTTCAGATACACACTGGTCAGACAGGTAATGATTCTCATGCATTAGCTTCTGTATTCTTTTACTTGCAAAACTGAAGAATCCTCTAAAAAAATCACTTGGGCTATCTTCTACAGTCCTCATTCAAAAACCCTGACATTTTCTGTAATCTCCTTATTCTACTGTAAACTGATTACTGCACCTGTGGGCTCCTCCCAGCAGGCGTCCACTGGCTGAGGAACTTCTCAGCAAGTCCACAGCAATAAACAAAAGTCTTTAAACAAAGAACACACACACACATCAACAACAATCTCGCTGTCCTGTCCTGGACATTTGGAGGGGACCCCTGTGGTTCAGGCCCTAGCACAGCCATCTGGCCCAACCAGGGAGTCTGCAGTTCAGCCTGCCATCTGCCTCCAAGTCACAACTCTTTCCTCACAGGTTGCTACCCTACAGCTTTGTTCTCTGGGGTTTTAAACTCCAGTGAGACACTCCCTCATCAGTAATCTTCCCACAGCTGCTGCTAACTCAGCAGGACTGGCTGCCCCCTCTTAAAGGGAAAGGCCACCCTGTTACATTCACGTGATGCAAAGTCATTGGCTCTCCTATGTATCAGCAATTTCTATTGACCAGATGACCTTAGAACAACACTATCCTGTTGTTCTTTGCCCTACATTTTGTCTTGCTATATATTACCAATGATGATTGCTTGCCTTTTCAGGATAGCTAAAGAACCTTTCTTTGTAGTTTCACATTGCACAGGTGCCCAGAGTTTCAAATGATATAACCATATGTATATTCAATCATATGTATGTTCTAAATTAATTATTCCCACTGTGGTGTAGTTGGCTTCTCTGTAACTGGCTGTAGAATAAGAATATATCACAGATGTTTTGCACAGGGATGGGATCCAATATCTCCATATTAGGTTAGGACCACATAACTGAGAGAGCTGCCAAAATGTGTGCTTATGTATAAATCAACTTGAAATATTTTAAATATCATTACCAAAATGGCAGAGAATGTATGAAAGGGACCTGAAGAAAGTATCAGTTCAGTTCTCTCACTCTAAAAGACAAAAACAATTCCAGCAGAGGTACTTTTGACTAGAAAAGGCGTTAGCACTCAGCAATCTCCTCTTTTAAGTACTGAAACTACTGAATCTTTAATTTGTTAGGGAAGAGATTATCTTGTTTGTCAAACTGCATGAACGCCTGGATTAGGAGATCCTAACTGAGAAAGTAGTCTCCACAGTCAGGCAATAACATAATTCTGATATCCCAATGAATCCCCTAGAGTACTTAAGGATCTGAAGTCCATTTTCTTGGGAAGAGAAGTCTCTTTGCCCTATAACATTGGCTGCCGGTCCATGGGAGGGCTGGCTGCCAGACCAGAAGTGACTGGCACATTGTGGACCAGCAGCCAACTCTTTTTTATAATGAGTATAAAAAAGGGTTGGCTACCTCCCACAGTATGCTAGTCACTGCTGGTCTGCAATTTGCTGGTCCACAGTCACTTCTGGTCTGCAGTCACTTCTGGTCCACGGTTTGCTGGTCCACAGCATAAAAAGATTGGGAACCCCTGTTGTAGTTGGTTAAGTCTTAAAAGGGTCCCTAACTGTCACATGACAGATTGGCGCAGATAATATAAGGAAGAAGAAAGTTTGAATCAAAGGTCTGCCTTTTCCTCTGCTGGCTAGCTAACATGAGGAATGCTTCTGGAGACTATTGCCTTTTTTTTTTATGCTTAAATCAACAGTAAAACAAATCCTGAAGAAAGGGGCTTAACAAGACTGGGCTATGAAGCTTTATTTCTGCTCTCTCCACAGGGAAATTGCCTACCAATTCACAAGTGAATATAGACATTTCCACATTTGGGTTTCAAAAAAATCAAGGCACATGAAAAAAAGTGTTGTTTCTAAAAGTCCAGATTAAAAAAGTTTGAGATGTAAAACAAATTTGTGACTAAGATCTGGCTTGCTCTAGAGGAAAACAGGGTTTATTAGAAACCTTGAAAAAAAATTCCCCCAAAGCTGAAAGATGATTTCACCTATTTCTCCATCAGCATAGCAGAAGCCATAGTGTGTTAGAAACAATTTTACAGGTCATATTTTTGAACTGTACATAATCAACAGTAATAAAGAAGTTGCCACCATAAAGTTTTGATTCAGGGAAGTTCTTAAAGATTACTGGACTCTTAGTATGTCCCTTAGTCCAATAGGCCACATAAAAACCCAGTCTTGTTCCTAATGAAGTTAATAGATGATCTGCCCAATTAAGTTGATTGTAAATCATGCTGATACAGCACAAGAGTGACACAAAGTCAGTATATTTCTTATGCTTAGGGTTCTAATATAGCCATTTCTGACGCCCCCAAAGCTACTATGTCCTTTCTTGTTTTGCTATTACAAATTTCTGGCCAAAAGTACTGTGAACACACTCAGGATCATCACATGCCAAAATAAAGAAAATACACACATGTCAATACAAGTTAGAACTGGTTGGTCTAGATCACCCTATTCCAGTGGGAAAGCCCATGGGAATTCAATTTATTCATCAGAGTTCAGTAAGGATCTGTGCAAGTGCCAAAATGCTGCCAAGGTGTAACTTTCACATTTACAGGATACAACAGAATATGTGCGTTAAATATGCTCATTGGTGCCCTCTTCTATCCCTTCTTCCCAACCCTTGTACTAGCTCAGTAACTGCTCAGCTCCATGGTTCACTTAAAACTGGACATTTTGCAGAGCTGTGCATCCAGTTCTAGGAGGGGAATACCACATTTCTGATAGATCTGAGTAATTCAACATTTCTATATTTAAATTATGTAAAATCAGAAATGCATACTACTTAAGTACATACCCTTTCAACACACAAGAGTCATTCAAGCTTAAAAGGGGATGGTTGAGATATTCCAAGCATACATGGCAAAATGACCTAATAATTAAGCAGTATTGAGGGGGAAAAGACAAGTTTCCTGCTGGCATTGCAGCAAACAGATTAATTAACATCTGAGAGGGTGTTTCCATTTCACCTATCTTCAGGAAAATACTATAATGTTTCTCTTCCTCCTAGGAGCACTCATGCAACAATGTAATTATAGTCCACAGCAAAACCCTTGCTGCTGTGAGTAGATTGTGAAGTCATACACTCACACTATGGTATATTCTACTGAACTTATTCTTTCAAAAATCTCTTTTATGCCTAAACCTTTTCATATGGACATATGGTAACCACTAGTTTATAGAAATGAAAACCAACCACTGTCACGTTCTGGGCACTAACATCTATGGAACGTAAATACATATTAACGAGTTCAGAAGTAATGGCAAATTCTTACAGTATTTCAAAATAAATATGTCGATGGTAGGTGCTATAGGGCTTGGGTCCTCCGTGTGATGATGTCCCCCTCCCCTGTGAATGGGTTAAGTAGGTATGATAATTGTCTCCTTTGCCCCTCCCCAATGTTGTATTTTCACCTGCCACATCTTTAAGGTTTCTGGTTAGTATTAGCAGGAGGTTCTTGCAAGGAAAAAGGGGGGGAAAAATCACCTTGGATCACCTGGCCAGATGGATTTATGGGGCTCCTCCTTCCCCTTTACCCTGACCTTACCACACCTCGGTTGTTAAATCAAAGAAAGAAAACACAATAACTTCTCAGGTGACTTCTTCCCCAGGCAGAGCTGTACAAACCCCAGTCCTTCCAGACTTAAGGGGTCCAGGTTGCAGCCCAGCCACTGGCCTCACTTGGGACAATCTGATAAATCCACTTGTATATTGAAAGGAGGGGAAATTTAAACCCTCTCAGCTGATCTAAGTACATGAAAGAAAAAAAGAACTGAATACCATCCCTCCAGGCTCCAATGAACAGTCCTCAATAGTAGTCCTGACTTCTGGGAGGGCTGAGCTCTCTGGCTCCTCCCCATTCCCCTCTCCCTTGCTTACTTTGAGAGAAAGTCTCCTGCCCAGTCATATCCCATCACCCTGGGCTTCCATAGCAATACTTCCTCTGGCGGAGGTCCTCCGATCTCCTTTGCCTTCTCCCCAGTGCTTTGATCCTACTCGGCTCTCAGCAGATCAGCATCAGTAGCAGAGCTCCCTAGTGCTTCTGGCTTCCAAGTGCTAGGTTCTCCCCTCTGGGTGCCCCTCTCTGGAGCCAGAAGTACTTGGCCCAGTGCATCCCAGTCCAATTCAGAATGAGCACTGACTCTGAAAATGTGCCTGGCTGCCACATGCACCAGTGGTGGCCTGCCGGTCTCCTGAGGTAAGTATGGGTGAATTCAACTTTGTTTTCTGGGGTTCTTCCTCTGTTTCATCCCTTTCTTGACAAAATATTTTCCTTGTTCGTCTTTCTTCCCTGTGGTATAAAACCACTGAAGGACATCTATTAATTGTAAACTGTGTTCTTAAAGTTAAGGAAATTAAACCCCAAGAGCACACTTTTTCAGTGTGTTATGTACCATTAGGTGCCTCTGAGGTCAGGCCTCTTTGGTTCAAGACAGATTAAGTTAAACTTTGTCTGAGTCTGAATATGATCAGCCAAACTTTGTTTTTTTTAAATAAACTATTAGAATAGAGAAGTGGTTTTCAACCTTTCTTCATCTGTGGACCCCTAAAAAATTATGAAGACCCCTTTGGAAATGTTGAGTGGAAGTACAGACCCCTTTGAATTGTAAGTGTGGGTATTCACATACTTTTGATTGATCGTAGTCATCTTTCGTGGACCCCTTCGACATAGGGTCCACATACCACAGGTTGCAAACCATCGGAATAGATTATCGGAGCTAATTTGTGTGCACCTCAGATTTGAGATACAATGCACTCTTAATTACAGACGGGCAGATGGCCTAGTGGTTCAAGAATACTACAATTTCAGGAAAGCTGAGTTGTATTCTTGCTTCTGCCAAAAACTTACTGTTTGATCTTGGACATGTCAGCTAACCACCCCATGCCTCAGTATCCCCCATCTACAAAACAATTACAAGAATACAAACTTCACAAAGGCCTCTAAAGACCACATTCCTTAATGACTGCAGAGCCTTTTGTGACCACAGGAGGGTAGAGGCTATTAAGAATAATAGGTTTAATGGGCTATTAAGAATAAATACACATTATTTGTGGAAGAAATGCGTCAGGACTGCCATTTTTATATTTCTAGGCCTGCTATTATTTTTAATCAGAAGGAAAGACTGAAAAAATGCCTGCATGCTGGAAAGATTGCCATCCCATTCAGCTGAAAATCTTTTAAGTCCAGGTCTGGAAAAATCTCACTAGCGTTGATCCTCTGTGAATGGCAGCAGATGTCAAAGACTTACAGGACTAGCTCTCTCCTGAAAAAAATGCAATCTATGAATGACAAAGTCTAGGTTTAGTCATACTGCAACTTTTTGTTTACACCAATCATGGAAAGGGGTTATCACAAACATCACATAGGCAATACCCTTTTCAGAATTCCTAGGACCCTACCAGATGTGCAGCTAAAAGCACAATAAGATCTGATGCACAACCCACAGAATTGTGCTTCCTGCTATACCACACATCCATGGCAAAAGGCATGATTGTGGAATCGAGCATCAGATCCCATCATGCCTTATTGCCAATGCAGGGGGAGCTAAGGATTGGCAGCGGGAGCATACCATGCACTCCCTCAGCTGGGAGCCTGCAGCTGATGGGGCTACCAACTGCAGGGGTGTACTATGCCCTCCCATGGCTGGAAGCCCCACCATGCCCCGTAGCTAGGAGCCCAGATGAGCTGACAGGGCTCCCAGCAACAGGAGTGCATTGTGCACCCCCATGGCTGTGAGCCCAATCAGCTGCAGCTCCCAGCTTTGGGGACACATGGAGCCCTCCATTGCTAGGAGGCCAGAACAGCTGACAGGGCTCCCAGGGTGTTTTTACACATGCTCAGGGAGGGCGGGGGGAGAGCAGTTTAACTAGAGTGTCTCCAAAAAGAGCTGCTTTATCTAAAGCTCAATGAATGTGCTGTATTAAAGACCCTCACCACCATTTGAAATTTCATAGATTTCATAGACATTAGGGCTGGAAGGGACCTCGGGAGATCATCGAGTCCAGCCCCC
>NW_017728886.1:211033195-211043552 GCF_001723895.1 Crocodylus porosus | reverse complement strand
GCCCAAAGGGCAGGAAGTCAGCTGGGGTCATAGGATCCCAGCAAGATAAGCATCCAATTTACTCTTGAAAGTGTTCAATGTAGGTGCTTGAACCACCTCCGATGGCAGACTGTTCCAGGGACACTGATACATGAGAGACAGAGGCTGGCTGGAACATGGTAATTACCACACTCCAGCAGACTCGATTAATTGAATCTGCTCTGACACACTGTAATTGCAGTGCATCAGAGCGGCCTCCCGGCTCCTGTACAAACACCCCCACACAGGGGTGCATCTGCCACATGTTCAGTTAATGTCATGATAGGAACTAGCCATGAAGTTATTACACAATTTTTGTGGAATAACTTTGTGGTTTATTCCTTGCTTTATAATGCCATTAATTGCTTTAATGTGTAGCTGGGTCACAACTTAAGACATGGTTAACTGGTTAATCATATCTTAAGTATAACATGTGGCAGGAGCCTTAGGCAAAGACCTGGCACAAAGGGAACACATCTGGTTCAAGAACTGACTAGCTCTTGACAGAACAAACTTTCCTACTGCTTGTCACAGCTCCCTCAAAAAGACTTTATTAAAAAGAAAATAATTCTATGCATAGGCGCACGCATGTACATACTCACAGACATACAAAAGGCACCACTCCAAGACTAAAAGCTTGCCTTCAAGGTAAGGAAAAGAAGTTTCAGATTATGCAACACCTTGTAAAAGCCCCTCTGATGACATCTATCATGATAGCTTCTAAATACTAGTCCTTCAAAACATTCTTCTATAGGGCCTTTTGCTGATCTGTCCTTTCTATTTTCCATTACTGGTAATTTCTTTGAGCTACTTCTAAAGCATACTACTCTGATAATTTTAGATACAACATGCAATCCTATATACACCCAAAAACATGTTCCCTTGAGAACACATTCCTAGACAAGGAAGAGATGCTGCTTCATTTGTGTGAGATGGAAGAGAGTAGAGAGGGGGTAGAATAATGGAAATGATGTAGCTTTAGGAATTATTTAAAATATCTAATTTAGTTTTATCGCAGTTCAATACCTTGGACATTTAGCTCCAAGTGAAAAAAATCAGCAAGATACAACTGTATGGAAACTTTTGTATGACAATAGCCAAGTGTCAAGGTTTTTCACATTAAAATTACTCTTTTATAAAGACATGTGATTCAGTTCTAAACCTTAATTACTTCTGAATGCATTCATAAAGGAATACTCATTACTAGGTCATTATTACAAAATGCTGTTGAACTTGTATTTGTCCCCATGCTTCCATCTCCCAACATGCCTACATTGCAGTCTTTGTCAGAATACTGAAGCAGAGACAGACTCAAGCTAGCTTTAAAGTAGGTAGTAGTAGCCTTCTACTTGTGGTTAGTGCAGTCTGCATAACCAATACAAAAAGCAGGGTAAATAGTGACTAGGCCATGAGGAGCTTTGTGCTGACACAGTAACCACAGCTAGCTGTACCCAACTAGATAACCTGAAGCTCGTCTGAACATATTTATAATACACTGTAATCACAGAAGGCATAGATTCAGATAAAAAGGTATATAAGCACACAACTCTCATTTATAAGCATTTACTCACATTAAAATCAATGTGAGCTTAGCCACCTAAAACAGAGTTAGGTGCCTAAATACCTTCTGGATTTGGCCACAGTGGAAACACCTTCAGTGTCCTTCTGGTATTTGAACCAAATTCAGCTCTCTGTGGTAAGTAAGAAAGACACGGGCAATTTCTCATTGTATTCCCTTCCACTGTCTTTGGTTTAAATGGTGGTTTTCTCTTCTGTTCATTCTTCCATCATATTTCTAAGAGCATGGCAAGGATACCTCCAAAAAGAAACATATCTGGGGTAAAATACGTAAAGTCGCTGGCAAATTTATTGAGTTCAATGAAGCAAGCTTTTGTTCTGAGAGTAGCTAATATGTTGTTTTTTGCTAACATTTTGATAGCTGGCATATGACTTAAACACTGCAGGAGTGGCACAAGGGAAAAGGACATGTAGCAGGAAAAGCAAACAATTTGTGGATGTCAGATAAAGCAGTGGATTAGTTTTCCTGCTGCTTTATTGCCCTCTTGTGCCACCTCCCTCTACATACCAGGCATGCTCAATTACATCTGTCAACCTATGGAAATTTAATGGACATATAACTGTCATCCCTACAGCTCAATATAGGCTGTATATGCTTTGCAGCAGGGACTATGTATTTATGTGTGTTTTTACTGCAGCTACTACAGTGAAGCAGCAATCTTGCCTGGGCCTGTAACACAAAGAACATCTAAGAACAGGATTGAGTGGATTTTCAAATTAAAAGGTGGTACACTAGAATAAAAAGGTTATGTAATAAAGAATAAAAAGCCTGGGCATAATTTAATGAAATAAAGAATATATAATAAAGCATTAAAACCCTGGTACAAAAATGCAAGTAGCATGTTAGAACTTAAGGGCATTTATTACCCAAAAAAAATCAAAAACAGATTTTAAAACCTAAGAATATAGGAGCATAAGTGAAAGAAAGAAAATATGGCTTATTTGTCTGCAGGCGATGCAATGTAATATAGCTAAGACAGTTGCTACATCATATGCTGGAGAGAGTAAAACAAATGCACACAAATTTACCCATAGTTAGTATAATTCTACTCAAATGCTGTATCAGAAATAATTTTGAGCCTTTAAACAGGCACTAGGATGTTGTTTTGTTACAGGCAGCTCAACAGACAGGATACTGGTAAATGCACAAAAAGGAATAACCCAGCACTGGCAGAGAGATGGACTAGGTGACCTAATAGGTCATTTCCATCTCTAGCTTGTCATATGATTACTGGTGGATTTAGTGTCATCATGGCAGGATACCAAGGAATATGCTAACTTACTTTTCAGCCATTAAGTACCAGGTATGCATGATTTCATACAGTCCTTTTCAAAAAGCTCCCTCTTTCCCACTGAAACATTAATAGGGATTGTACAGTATTTCTCACACATTCAAAACTCAGCTGGTCTTACTGTTCCTTCCCTGTATTTCTCACCTACATCAGAGGTGCTGAGAATCCCTGTCTGTGAAACACTTTGTGATCCAGTTATGAAAGGCAATATAGTATTAAAAAAGACACCATCAATTTGTTATATATCAGACTGGCTTTTTAGGCTAATATTTTTCCAAGCAAACATTGTGTTCTTCAAAACTTAAAATTATTTCAGGCAAGAAGATTCTTCTGCATTTTAACTTATTTGGAGCATCTGATAGAACTTTGTGTACAGTCATTTCTATGGTTTTTCTTACATTCCCCTTGTTTGTGTGGGCTTTTCACACAGTAACAGACCAGGAAAACACCAAATCAAAGCATTAGAAAGTGTGATTTGGCCAGGCAACTAAAATTATATTTTACATTCATTTTTAAAGAGAAGTTTCTTTCAGTGTCCGTCTGTAGACTTTCTTTTTCACTTGACTGCTCTTTAAATTGGAGTTATAAGAGCTGCCAAAAGACTTGAAATCCCGCCTATCTTCCTTTTCTCCTCACGTCTTTTAATCTCTACTCTTCACTATTGAGATTTTATGCTAAGTTTATCTTTGTCTGCTTATCAGATAAAACTCTTCACTAAGGCTAAGAAAATCATGGAAACAGCCCGCGGCAAATGAGGCTTCTTGTCTGCTTATCATCTCTCTACTAGACTAAACATTGCTCCGTACATTTGGGTGACACCTGTAGGCTACAGGCTTGAGATCCTGCAATCAGGATTCATAATAAAAGAACTAGGGTCATAAAATGAAACTAGTAGGTAGCAAGTTTAAAACTAGAAGAAGGAAGTTCTTTTTCACCCAGCGGCTGCATCCCCACAAGTGGGAACGTGCACTTTGAAGTACCTCAAAAGCTTTCGAGGTGCTGCAAAATGGACACAGTGCACATGAAAAGGTTTGCTGTACTGCACATTTGCAGCACAGAGCCAAAATGAGATACTGGCAAATCCTGGTATCTAAAAAAAATGTAACAAAAAAAGCGGGGCAGCACACATGGCTACAGCATGTGCTGCCGAAAACCAGAACCTGGCCAGCTCTAGTTGCTGGCCAGGCTCCGTGTGCCAGGATTACCACCACTGCAGACCCAGGAAGCCTCCAGGACTCTAGGTGAAGTTGCTGGGACCAGTCCAGGTACTGGCCCCAGCCTCCTCTACCCCACCCACGGCAATTTGCCATGGGCCACAGCGTGCATGTAGGGACAAGTAGCAGTGGCACAACTGTGCCAAGGAAAAGCACATGTGCACTCATGGAGATGCACTCAGTGTGTCATTCAAGTGTGGAACTCACTGCCACCAGGTTTTGTGGAAGCTGACAGTTCGGGCAGATTTGCAAACTCTTGGAGGAAAGTGCATCAGTAGTTATTTAGCATGGGGATTAGGAGCAAAGCCTCTGAATCACAGTTTCCTTAAATGCTGGAGGATGCAAAACAGAAACAGTGGGAAAAAAAACCCTGGTCATATCTGGTTCACTCTCTTTCCACACCCACTCTGCCACTGTGGGACACAGGACAGTGGGCAAGATGGACCAACAGGCTAACCCAGTAAATGGTAGGATACAAAGAAATATGTATCCTACCACTAAGCATCAAGTATGCATAATTCCATACAGTCCTTTTCAAAAAGCTCCCTCTTTCCCACTGAAGCATTAATAGGGATTACACCATATTTCTCCCACATGTTCAAATCTCAGCTGGTTCTACTATTCCCCCTGCATTTCTTACCTACCTCAGAGATGCCGGGAATCACTGTCAGTGAAGCACTTTGTGATCCAGCTATGAAAGGCAATATAAGTACTAAAAAAACCACACCATCCATTTACTATATATCAGAATGGCTTTTTAAGCTAATCTTTTTCCAGGCAAACATTGCGTTCTTTAAAACTCAAAATTATCTCAGGCAAAAAAGATTCTTCTGCATCTTAACATCTATCCTTCTTAACCAGCCTTGCCTGGGTTACAAGGCACAGGGACAGCACGGTACCTAGACTCCTGGTGGCCCCAGGCAAACTTTTAGCATCAGCCTTCCCTCCCCCCCCCCCCCCCCCTTTCGCCAGAGATAATGATAATAATAATCCTTATTTTCACCATTTTCGGGCTGCCTTTCTGCCCATGCCTGTGTCCAGCCCTGCACAGGGGATTGCCTCCGGGATGTGGCTTTGGGCTTGTCGGGGAGCAGCACAACATCACAGCTCGCCCCTGCCTCTGCGGGCACGTGTTGCAGGGGAGATGCTGTGGCAGCTAGGCCAGAATTTATATAGATAGACATATAAATTGAACCCCACTCTTGGTGGCTTCCCTTCCCCGTGGCCCTACACAAAGTCCCAGGGCTGAAACGCCACGTCCCTTTGTTCCCCGTGTGTGTGTGCGTGCGTGCGCGCGCGCGTGTGGAGCCCTCCCGTCCCAGAAACCCTCCGACCCGCTGTGGCTGCCCGCTGCCAGCCCTGGCGCGGCGCCCCGGGCAGGGCAGGGCGGGCGTGAGCGGCGGCACGAGCCCTGCCTGCCCTCCACCAGTGCCCTGTCACATGCCAGGGGGAGGCGGGGGGCAGCCGGCAGCGCTGACACTGGATTTGGGGAGCGGGGCTGCACGGGGCCGGCCGGCCCCCGCCCCGGCTGCTGCTGCGAGGCAACTTCCAGCCCCGATTTTCTTCGGCGTCTTGTTTGATGCGGGGCTGAGGCGCGGCGCCACCTCCCGCCGCCCCGCTCCTCCCCGCCCCGGCCCGCCCCGGCGGGGGCCGCTTTGTGTGCGCGGGGAGCTGCCACCTGGAGACGGGGCGGCGGCCGCGGCGGGGCTCGCTCTCCATCCCTCGCCCCTTGCACCATGAAACTCCCGGGGAGTCCCGGTAGCCGGGGAGCAGCTCTGCTGCCTCTTTGTCTGCTCGTCCTGAAGACCTGGGTGCCGGTGCAAGGCTACCTCTACAACAACCGCTACGCCGGGTAAGCTGCGCCAGCCCTCTCCCTGCACTCACTCCTGGGAGCTTTGGGGATCATTCGCGCCTGGCTTTCCTGACATTGGGGCAAGGGAGGGGGGACACTGGTTTAAGCACTTTTAGGGACTCATGAAATACTCAGCTCGCCTTCTTAACTCTCCTAAGTTTGTTAACAGGGGATCTGGGGCTGTGGAGGCTGCTACCCTTCCACTGCATGAACTTTCTTGTTGGAGGGGAAGTATCTGTATGCTCTGGTTCCTTGCTCTGTACTCTAGAGGTGCCTGGTAGGGAGGATGATACCTACAGAGAAGTTGGAGTTAATATGGACAGTGCCCCTTCCACTACCACCGCTAATTAACTGATGCTTCAGTTTAGTCTAAAGTGAATGAAAGATTTGCATGTCTCAGTCGAATGGATGTGCATGTTCATCTGATCTGGTCTGAACAGTTTCAGTGCATTTGAGCCATCTTATTGGACACCAAATTTTCCAAGCCCCCAAACATCCAGGGTGTTGCTACAATGAGGCTGATATTTATATTTGAAAATTCTTTTTTCCCCCCCTCATTTAAACCTAATGTCTGTTAGGAAGGGAGAGTTTGGTTTTCGTAGCAATTTAGACCAAAGTGCAGCATCACTGAGCAATGGCCATTCTTAATGGGCTAAATTTTATTGGAAGGCTGTGTATGTGATTCTTATAGAGTTTGAAGATTTGTATTAAGTGTTAATCAAAATCATATTAACAATAGTAAATCAGCATTTCCCAGCCAAAAGTGGGTGGATTGCTGAATGGAGGGAGGGACCACTGCCAACACATGGTGTATGCTCCAATGTAGAATACGATTATGACTCCTTAAAACTGACATGCAGATTCATATGTAACCTGAAAGCAAGAACTGTATTTCCACTGTTATTTTATTATGGCAGTCAGGCTGAGTGTGTTGATTCCACTGCTGAATTGAAGTTTAAAAAACAGTCCAGAGGTTTCAGCAAATTGGTAATGTGATATGAAGCTTTTCACCCTAAATTAACTGGTAGTGACAGAAAGTACTTAAATGTGACAGCTGCTTTGCTGTCTCAGTCCAGTTCTTGGAGTATAGGTATGTATCTCACACACACACACACACACACACACACACACACTCACACACACACACTTTAGTTGGCAGTATCAGAAAACCGTGGACAGGGAGGCTAAATTCTTCTAGAAAGTAAGGATCATTCAATAAACTCTCGGTGGGGGGCAGGGTTCTGTCCACATGAAACACATGGCAGGATGAGACAAATTATTGGCTCCAAGTTAAGGCTGCCCTGCATTTATTTGCAGATGAATATGGAAGGCTTCAGTTTTCCAGTACTGGGAGTCTGCCACCTTCCATAAGTACTAATTGTATATATTATAGTATATACAAGATGTCGACATATCATTTTAAGCCTAGAAGATATTAATGATCCATTCCAGTAGGAAGTTAGTCAACTCAAAGAGAAAAGGTAAAAGTACCTTCGGGTACTGTATCTGCCCCTAAGTACCCCCAATAGTTTTTGTGGGTTTATAATTATATTTTCTTGCTCAAGCATTGGCTTGCTGCGGAAAAAGCCCAAACAAACAATGTATACTGTCATCATCTGGCTATTATTCTACAAACTACTCTGAATAACCAAATCCAGGAAAATAAGGCTTCATGGAGTAGCTCCATCCACCTGGAAAAGCTTACAGAATCAGGCTGATCCTGCAGTTACCCAGTAAAATTCCATGGTCATGAATATTGATGGTAGTTAGGCTATTGATTTCAGTGAGAGGTCAAAGGTCCTAGCAGTCCATTACATTAACGTGGTTAAGGCACACTAATTTCTGTAGCAACAGCACACTGGGGAGTGATGGAGCTAGCATCACATCTGGCCACCTTTGACCCAAATGACCAAATACCTGTTTACAGCTGGGTCAACTGAGGGTGACCTTTGGCAGAAGTCCAGAGTGGGAATCAAACTCATACTTCAGTGATGACAGGAAGATACTTTAACCACTCTGCTACCACACGTTGGTTTTGCTGGGTACCTGGTGGTGCCTCAGTATCTGTAAAAAATGTTCCCAAAGTTCCATCAAATGCAAAAGAGAAAATTAGGAAACATGGAGATTTTCCCTCCACCTAACCTCTTTCATTTGTATTAGCCCTAGGACTTACTTAAGAAAACAGTAGGTTAAAAATTCAGCCTCAAGTGGAATTTTTAAATTGCATAGGTTACTCTCTGATGACAAGCCTCTTTTGCCCTTATGAAACTTCTGTCATCAAGTCAGAGCCCTGGGCAGAATCGTTTTATTTCCTGTGTGTACTCCTGATTACACAGTTGAGCAGGTGTGACTCTTGTGCCTGTTCTACTGCCTGGAGGGTGAGGAGGGCGGGGTCAGAATTTAATGTAGTGCTTTCAAGAGTAGCAGTCGAGAGATGGACAGTTTTGCTCAGATCAGTTTTTAAGTGTTACAATCCCCTCACTTTCTTAGAAACTTATCAGTTCTGATTGTGTGCCGTCAGTCACTGAAATACCCAGGTGATGGTGGGAGCGCTGTTTTTGGTTTTTGTTTTTAAAAAGGCTCAGTGGGACTCAGTCTGGGTGATAACTGTAGCACACCACAGAGTAGCATTAGGATCCAAGAAGGCAATTACTTGTAGCATTGGATATCTCCCATGTTCCCTTTCCTAACTCCTCCAAAGATGTCAAGGGAGACCAACAAGAAGGGAGCAGCGCAAAGTTCCAGACAAAGCAAAGCGTAGGAGGGGATCTGCTGATGCTGTCAATGAACAGAAGGACCTTGGAGTAGTCACTGCCACCTGGGAAAGGAGGCAGCTTCCATCAGTGGGCTAAAACATGTTAAGGGAACAGGTCCTCCCACGCTTGCCATTGCAAAGTCAGTGCACTCTATTTTCTTAGTTTAGCTCTTCTCCCACTACATGGTACATGTGGTTTCTGTAAGCCTTCCACCCGCTTCTTTCCCAGGCTCTGACCGACTTTCTGAACAGTAATTCTGCTGAGTTCTACCACACATATTTTCAGAAAAGTGCCAGCAGCCCTTGTCTCAAGCTACCAAATGGAGGCAGGGGCCAAAAAAGCTGAGGAAAATAATCTGCCAGATACAGAACTTTTGGGGCAAGTGAGGAATAAAATAAAAATTTGGAAGTGGGCATTTTACATGCTGTAACTAGAATTCATTAATTTAAGAAATAATGGATGTGTCTATACACGCATTACATCTGGGAGCACTTTACTCACAAGTAAACTACTCATGAGTAAATGCTCTTAGACAAGCATCTACATGTGCAGGAAACCAGAAGCAAGTTTGCTGCTAATGGCAGCAAATTGTTCCCGCTTCCTGGAGCCCTGCAGTGGGTCCCTGCTGTCACCAGGGGCAGCTCTAGGCTCCGCCTGGGTGCTAGCCTAGGGCCTGCCAGGGAGCACTGTGCCAGGAGACAGCTGCCTCCTGGCCAGGGCTGGGACATTGCTTCCTGCCCCTGGGGGGGCTGCCTGCTGCCGGGGCAGGGACAAATGTCCCCCTGCCCCAGTAGCAAGGAGCTCCTGGCCTTGGCTACACCGGCAGGCAGGGACCACATCCAGGCAGACCTGGATAGGTTAAAGAAGTGGGCGGATCTGAACAGGATGTGGTTCAACAAGGACAAGTGCAGGGTGCTGCAGCTGGGGAGAGGGAACCAGCATTATGGTTATAGGTTAGGGGCTGACCCTCTCAGCAGCACAGAGGCAGAGAGGGATCTTGGAGTCAGGATAGACTCCAGGGTGAATATGAGTTGCCAATGCGATGAAGCAATAGGCAGAGCCAACCGTACCCTGTCATGCATCAACAGGGGCGTCACTAACAGGTCCAGAGAGGTCTCGCTCCCCCTCTATGTGGCGCTGGTCAGGCCTCCGCTGGAGTACTGTGTCCAGGTCTGGGCGCCGCACTTCAGGAGGGACGTGGAGAACCTGGAGAGGGTCGAGAGGAGGGCTACTCGTATGGTTGGGGGCCTCCATGGCCAGCCCTATGAGGAGAGGCTGAGGGACCTGAATCTCTTCAGTCTCTGCAAGAGGAGACTGAGAGGGGGAACTTGTGGCTGCCTACAACTTTATCAGGGGCCAGCAGCAGGGACTCGGGGAAAGTCTGTTCACCAAGGCCCCCCGTGGAGTCACCAGGAACAATGGCCACAAGCTGAGGGAGGATAGGTTTAGGTTAGATATCAAGAAGAACTACTTCACTGTAGGGGTGGCCAGAGCCTGGAATAGGCTTCCCAGAGAGGTGTGCTCTCACCTTCCCTGGAAATCTTCAAGAGGAGACTGGATAGGCACCTGGCTGGGGTCTTATGACCCCTCCCACCCCCAGTGCTCCTTCCTGCCCATGGCAGGGGGTCGGACTAGATGATCTGTCTA
>NW_017728886.1:210986225-211032360 GCF_001723895.1 Crocodylus porosus | reverse complement strand
AGCACAGCTACTAAAACTGAGAGCATTCAGTGAAAGCTCAGATTGTTTAATGAGTATGAAAGTTATATTCGTTCAGTTAACTATACACAAATGTGAAAGCTACACATATACTGCTGCTCTGACTGGTTTCTAGCAGCTTCCAAAGCATGAAACAGGTATTTACTGTATTCAGGGTGCCCAAAGCATCCTCTGGCATCAATTTTGGCATCCCCTGATCATCTAGCAGTCACTCGTGTTAAAATTAGATAGGCTTGCTTTTGAGCCCCTATTATATGTGCAGGTTTTGCAAAAGTGTGGCATGTTTAAGAGAGATTTGAATTGAAATGACCTGATATACTTTGAATTAAAATAACCTGATACCAGCCATCACATGGGAAACAGTGACTACAGTAAGATCATAGGCATGCTCTAAACTTCCCCAAAGCAACTGCACCATTTGCAGCCAAGTCCAGATCTTTCAATTCCATAACATGTGCCTCTGTGACTGGAGTAAAGCTCCTAAATCCCATGCCTCAAAGGGCCTTGGGGCATGTCTGTATGGCCCAAGGCAACACTATGCAGAGGAAGCAGAACTCGCTCTAGAACCAAAGGCAATATAGCCAATGGAGCATGGCACTGCTTCCAAGCAAATTCATTCTGCTGAGAAGTGTCTGTGTGTAGTAGCTATCACAAGTGCTCAGCAAGGGAATGATTCTGAGCTCTACTGCACTGTAAACTTTTATATGTGAAAAAATGCATTGAAAAATGTAGAATCCAAGCCTCCCCATGCAACATATGAATTAACTCCTACCAAAAGAGAATGTGAGTTATTTGTAGTCTGCAGAGGGAGAGTAGAGTCCACAAATAAGCACATTTCTTTACACAAATTAGGCAACTGAGGAAAACTATAATGGAAAAAAAATCAGGAGGAACTAAAATGCCTTATTTCTTGATCTGTCAGATGTAGTGGATGACTATGGTGAAATAAAACCCCAGTGCACAAGTAAAAATTAACAAGTTTGCCAGAAAAATGCAAACATTTATAAAACTAGCAGTCACACACCTGAATCAGCATAAGGCACTCACAGTGCCAAAGCAGATCTTTCCCCAATACCAACTTGATAGCCAGGATATCATTATTCATTTGTATAGTGTGGTATACTGTGGTACCATATAGTGCAGGAAACAATTGTATGTAAGGCATCTTGCTGCCCTCTGATGTCTTTGCTGCTGAAAATCAAGCTCAAGAGAAGGGGCGATTCCAAGGGCCCTTGTCTTTTATTGAATAGTCTCCCCTACCACTAAGAACACTGAGCAAGCAGATTTATAATAGAGGAAACAATTCTTTGATTGATTGGATAATCTGAATTTTTCCATGAAAGCCAGCAGGGTTTGCCTGTGGACACCATTTTACATCATGTGAAAGAAATGCAATGCTTCTGACTATTTAGTGCTGCAATTGCAACTTTTTAGGTTACAATGAATAAAGAATCACCAACTACTAGTTATTCTAATTCTTGTCTTTGTATTTTCATGAATAATTTATTAGTGGCCAAGGCAGGAAAATATTTTTAACAGTTAGCATGTACAATGCATGTATTTAGAGTAGAGGATGAAGGGAGAAGCTTACAGGCTAAAAAAGTAGAACACCCATGTACCCTACCCATTAGGGGATGAAGAGAAAGCCATGTAAAGCAAATCAGTTTGTCTAGCCTAGTCCTCAAGATTAGTTAAGATCCAAAACAGAGTTTTCCACACTGTAAAAGCTGCTTGAGGTAAGGTAACACCCCAAACTAGACTTGTGGCTAGTGTCACTGTAAGAAGATTCTCTAAATCCTTTGCTTTTACATTTTAAAATTTTCCTGTTTCCAGACACAGAAATATTTCTGTGAAACAGGGCAAGATGGAGTATCATAATGAAAGAAAAATTCACCATTTCCCCTGACTCATTTGGTTTTTGATTATTGTTTTTCTTAATCTAATCTGGAATTGGTTATCTATACAAAAGTACATTAAATTTTGAATAAGGAAAGTAGAAATGGGTTGTCTTTAAGAAAGAAACACCCTGCTCATGTGACTTGGTGTGACTGTCACCAGCTGTGTGACTGTAGAGTTTTACCAAGCCACCATGTGCACACACAAATATCAAGCAAAAAGCAGATTGTTAGATTCTTGTTTTGGAGTAGGAAAGACTTTGAAAAGCAGAAGTTTTCAAGATGCCTGGTATAAACAACCACAGTATATATGATCAGGGAAGTAGGATTTAGCATTTTTTAAAAGTTTGTATTACTGGTAATATATTTATCAAATTTCAGAATGATCTTTTTTGAGTTGCTGAGAAATTCACCAGTTATAATTACAAAATGATCAGCATCTCATAATATTTACAAAAAACCCACAACAAAACATAAAACCACTCTGAAATTGGAGGAAATGTCAGGATCTTACCAGGGTGACAACTTCAGCACAGTACAAAATAATTATCAAGATATACTTAGCCATTATTAATATATCCACTTATTTGGGAAATGTCACTTGTTCAGAAGAGTAAAACAGCATATGCTTCAAACAAGGAAAGAATCTGTAAATCAACTGCTGTAAGAAGGACTTTACTTCTTATAGAAAAATAAATGCTCAAATTTAAACACAATATAAAAAAAAATAATCAAACTGCATGCGTGGCATTCATCTTTGAACTATATGGCAATGAAGTACCAGATGTTATACAACAAACGGATGTCAGAGGAAGACAGAGCCACATTAGCCAGAAGCAGCAGTTAAAATTTGCTTTTAGCAGAGATCTCTTGCTCATAAAAAGAAGAAACTATTTTGTATTTAATGCAAAAATAATTACTAGCTTTTGAGACTTGTTTTTCTGTAGTCTGTGGAATTTTGTTGTTTTAAACTTGCTAGTATGATACAGAGGGGGAAAAGTTACAAAAGGGTTTATGATGGAGAATGATTGAGAGTCAGTTTCATAGCTTTTACAGGGCACCAACTGAGGGGAATGTGGCCTGCTGGATAGATAACTGGAAAGGGAGTTGAGAAACCTGGGCTGTTTCCAGACTACGCTTCTAACCTGCTGTGTGGTCTTAATCAATTCACTTTAATTTCCACTTATACAGATGGGAAATGGAAGCACATGGGTCAGGTATACTTTTCTTTTAAGATTGAAGGAAAATGATTGCTCCACAAAAACCTTTTGAATAGTTTACATTTTCTGAAAGTTTAGGTTTAATATACAGTAGATTAGTTTTGGTATTCATGAAATAATAGATAAAGGTAATTCATTTAAAGCCAAAGATTTTCAGTGTGTAATCATGAACGGTTGTTATTTTAACAAAAGAATGGACTTGATGATGTACTAGATCTTTACATTTCTAATGTCTGAATGATAAGATTATTGCAGGCATTAGTAGTATCTACCAAAGTACACCAGTGTTTCCTATATTGAAATGATTGCACATGGATATAAATTATTTGCATCTGTTCAGTTGTGTGTAGGATGTAAGAATGAACAATGTTTTCACATGTAAGCAGACATTCACATAAAAGCAATGAGTTTATTATCGGGTGCATTTTGTTTTATTACCTAATAACAGAAATAAACACAGCTGCTATGTATCTAGGTTCTACACATTAGTATTTAATGGAAAGTTTTACATGGAAGTATTACATGTACTTCCCCCCAAAATACTTCATAGTTTTCTAGATCATATTCCTTTAGGCATATCAAAGCAGCTGTTCTCTTTTAGGACAAAAGTACAGCAAACTTGAAGTTTAATAGTAATCACAACTTTGAGTTATCTAGATACAGTGAGAGAACTTGAACAGGTTTGTATTAGTCAAATATGGCCAGATAAACAAATTTACCAAAAAAAATGGACATACACAAATATTTCCCCTTCAGGGCGGGAGTAGGAGAACAGGAGACTGTCTTTGATAAAACCATCTGGAAACTTAAACTTAGTAAAAGCAAGTGCTGCTAGAGAGCTGGTCTCTTGACAAGCAAGAGCTTATAGCTTTATATCAATAGTTATTTCATGGGAGGCTTCTGCTCCCAGTTTCTCAGTTGTCAGAGGACTTCTTTGTACAATCCTGAGGAATGTGGTGAGTTGAGATAAAAGGTCTTCTCTGCAAAACCTCATTTTACTGCTACATGTTCTTTGAATCCCCATCTCATTCATCCTTCTCACATCTTGTCATAAACCTAATCTGTTTTGGTTGTAAAGCTGCTTGGGATAAGGTCTGTCCTTTTACTGCATATATGTTTAGTACTTAGCAGTATAGAGGCTTGATACTTTACACCAGCTGTGCAATACAAAGATTAGCAAATTGGGATCAGTCCTATATTTTATGCAAAATAACTATTATTAGAACTAGGATGGCTAATGGTAGTGCTTTGCCATAAAATAAATGACAAAACTTATTAATACAATTGTTTTCAATTTTATAATTTGATTTTAAGTTGTAGTGAAAGGCAGACAATACCATGTAAAACTGTTTACAAGTGCATAGCCCATTTGTTTAAACAGCCAACAGCCATCTTTACCAGCATTTTCTTTTTAATTAAAATAGGATGAGTGAGAAAAAAGCTAAACTGCCTATCTAAAATAAATTGGTTTCCATTCTGTATCTAGAAGACAACGATTTATCTGTCTTAGGCCTGGCCTATGCTAAAACTTTTGTTGGCAAAAGTTGTGCATTGCTGACAGATGTTTCCATGCATCCACATACAAATGGCCCAAAAACCAAAAAAAAATTACACCACATCCCCAAAAAACAGAGCTCCTCAGTTGCCTATGCCTGCTGACACAAAGGTAGCATGGACATGCCTTTGCTTCTGGCCATGTACAGACATTACATTTTTTTTGATTTAGGTGGTCAGAATCTATACCCATAATTGGGGGGGGGGGGGGCAGGATAAACCTCGACTTTCAAACCGATCCAGTGGAGAGAGGCTGCATATCTGCCTCTCTTCCCTAACCCTCCCCTCCCCCTCCCCCCCATGCTGGGATGGGGAGAAGGCAGGGGAGAGAGCTCCATTCTGGGGTTTGCCTAACCTGGGCTGGAGTTGGGGTGGGGGTGGGGATTGGAGCTCCCCCAAGGTGGACTTTTTGAATGTCTGTACTTAGTTTCTGTTAGTTGCAGCAGTTGTCCAGCAGCCGCCTCACAGTGCTCCTTCCCTGGTTACACTTTTTACCTCTAGGCTCCTCAAAATCCCGTCAGCCAAAAAACTGCTCAAAGCGAGGACATGTGGCACTTGTGGTAGTCAGTAGCATTGGCTGATGCAAGCCAGAACAACTGTTGTGACAAAACTGGGTAGTATAGGCATTAGGGCTGTGCAAAATTTCAGCAGCTGTTTTGTTTCGTTTTGAATTTGGATGTTTCAGCGGCTGAAACACTGAATCCAAAACAAAACACGAGGCTCCAAAACAGCTCTAAAACTAAATAGATCCATCCAAAACAATGTTTTGGATGTTTCAGACTGTTTTGGTGGTGGGCTTTCAGGGAAAGAGAAACTAAGAATAGGGAGGGGGAGGAGGTGGGAAGGACTGCTCTGATATTGACATCCGTAGCTGGTCAGTGACAATGTTCTGTCCCTGAGGTCCCTTCCAATCCCAGTGCTTTGCAGGAGGGACAGCAAAGCACCATAAAAGGCTGTTTGTGAATTGCTCTCTGCCATTTTGCTGCTGCGCCTGTGTCTGTGTAGCAGCAGGAGTAGCAGCAGAGAGCAGCATCAGTAAGCTTGCAACTTGGTAATGCTTTCCTACCAAGTTGTAGCCAATCCTTTCCTATTTACCCTTGCCTACCTTCCCTATTGTTATCCCTTGCAACTCCTTCTTCCCCAAAAATCCTGTTATTTGTTCTTCTTTTTCCTCCCCAAACAAAGAGAAAGCAGTGCTTTGCCTGCCAGTGTCTCATCACTGTGCACTGCAGGAAAGCACTACACATACATTACACACACACACACACGCTCACACAGATGCACATTTTTTTCCAGCACACAAAATATGAAGTGTGCTGGAAAGGCAGGTACCAGGTCTTCTGGCAGGAGAGCCAGAGGGGGCAGAGGGAGAGCTGTATGTTCCCCTTCCCCCAAAACTTCCCTCCCCCAAATTGTACCCTCTTCCCTAGCACTAGTAGGCATGAGGCTTCTGGTGCTAGTGGCAGCAAGGAGGTGGGACCAGTGCCTGCATCTGCACCCCCTCCAATAACACCAGCCATAATAATAACCCCCAGTACCACCAACATGACAAACAGCACCAGCATGACAGTCTCCTCCACTCCCAATTCGGTTCCCAGCCTGAGATTTCCAGTGTCAGAAGAGCTGGATCTGGAAGCAGGGGACGTGAGCACCCAAGCAAAATAAATTCTGGGGACTGAGGAGGAATCTGAGTTTGTGCTCTACTCACTCCAAGTTCCCCTAGAGCCAGATCTTCTTCCCTGAAAGGCAGTTTGGAGGAGGATGGTGTTGAGGTTGTGGAGGCAAGTGGCTCCACTGAGTCAGCTCCTCCTGTTGTTGTGCCTCTGCCTGCTGAGAAGGGGGAAATCAGGCAGGATTCGTACCCTCACCCCAGAAGCGAGAGGGTAGTATGGTGTGGGATCATTCTGAAGTGGCAGATGATCCCACATATAGTATCTGCCTGCACTGCCAAAGTAAGACCAGCTGGGGCAAGGAGGTGAAACACTTCAGCACCACGGGGATGCTGTTCTGTCTCAGGAGACACAACCCCCTTGCCCCTCCTCAGTCTGGCACCATTGGGAGCATCCTCAAAAACAAGTCCCCCTCTTGCTCCAAAGCCTCCATCCCCAAGAAGCAGAGGCAAGCCACCCTGAAACAGTTGAACAAAGGCAGACAGAAAGGGTGGGAGGGGAGTGCATTGCAAAGGCGAACAAGATCACCCAGAGCATCAGGGAGATGCTTGTTCTAGATGGCCAGCCCTTCTCCCTAGTTGTGCAGCCAGGGTTCAGGAAGCTCATGGTGCTCATGGCCCCATACTACCAAGTGCTTGCACGCACCACCTTCAGCAGGATGGTGGTGCCTTCCCTGTACAAGGCATGCAGAGAGTACTTCACCTGGGACATCTGGACAGCTGGGGTGGAGGTCATGCCTACCTCTCCCTCACAGGGCACTAGTGCTGCCATTCAGGCTGTCAGTGGGCTCTCCTTCAAGCCAAGGTGATGGATGAGTCCCGCATAGCAACAGAGATCATGGTGGCCAGCAACCGCTTGGTGCAGGGGTGGCTCATTGGACAGAGTGAGCTCACCCATGGGTTCATGGTCACCGACAATGGGGCCAATGTGGTCAAGGTGGTCCATGATGCCAACTTTGTTGGCATTTGCTGTGTGGCACACAAGTTCCACCTCAGTCAGGGATGCCTTGGAGGGGGACAGGGCTGCTGGCAACAGTGCCATCACAATTGGCCAGCTCATTTTGAAATGCAGGAAGGTGGCAGGCTACTTCTACTGGAGCATCAAGCGGGGCAAGATTCTGTGGGACAAACAGTCAGAGCTGAGAGTCCCTCAACACAAAATCATCCAGAATGCAGAGACTCAGTGAAACTGCACATACCTAATGCTGGACAGCTATGTGATTTAGGTGGTCAGAATCCATGGCCTTGCTCAGGGGAGATTGGGAATCCATGGCGTTGCTCAGGGAGATTAGGATCAACAGCCCCCTTAACAAAACAGCGTGGGATACCATCTCACAGATCTTGGTGGTCCTCAAGCCATTCCTTGAGGCCACCAAGACCATCAGCACTGGTGATGCCCTCTTTAGCCAGGTGATCCCCATAGTGAGGGAACTTGAGAACCAAATGGAGAAGTTCCAGGGGATCGATGTTCCTGGCTGGGGCAAGCCGCTGTCACCAGAGGTGCAGGCACTGCTGAAGCGGCTGAGGGAGGGCATCAAGAATGGGCTAGATCCATTGTGGTCCAGTATGGTCCATGTGCGACTCAAGGGTGAATGGAAGCATATGTTCCAGCAAAACCGTGGATCACTGGACAGAGGTGCTGGTGAACAGAATCTTGGAGTCAGAAGGGCACAGGCAGCGGGATGTAGAAGAGCGGGATCCACTTTCCCATGCCAGCACTCCCAGCAGCAGCCAGTCTCCTCCACAACAGCTGCTGCCAATATGGGCCAAGGGCGTGCTTCAATGTTGGGGTCCAGGGGCACCAGACCCCAGCCTGGGGCAGGTAGCACAGAGGCCTCTGTGGGTTCCTATCTCGGTGAGGATATGGAGCTGTTGGACTGCAACCCCTTGGCCTACTGGGCAACCCACAGCCAAATGTGGCAGGATCTGACCACAGTTGCCCAGGAATATCTGTCCACCAACCAGTGTTCCAAGTGAGAAGGTGTTCAGCATTGCTGGGGATGTTGTGACACCCTACTGCACCTGCCTGGATCCTGGAGGTGGCACTCACTGCATCACCAGCCAGCAAGGAAAGAATATCTCCATGCTAAACTCCCATGCCAGGATGAACTTGGAGGTATGGCCTGGGGCTATAGGGAAGGAGGAGGCCCCAGGTCCTGGGAATGCCCTAAAACTGCACCCTGCCGGGGTTGTGAGGCCTCGTGGACCTGCTGGTGGTGTGGCATCCCCCAAGAAGTTCCAGGATCAAGGACCTCCCTGGTGAAAGGCAGGTAGGAGGTGCCTTATAACCTCCAGCCAGCGCACACATGCACAGTTCTGGCTAGGGAAAGCCCAGACCTGTAAGATCTTTGAGAGGCCTAAGGCTTGCTGGTTGCAGTGGAGTTCTGAGGCTACAGGTGAGCTTAGTTGCCTGGGATGCCATCTGTGAGGCATGGGCTTCCGGTGTTAAAACCCTTCATCAGGCTGAGGGAGTAGTTGCTATGTGTGCTCTTCTTAGATGGAAGGAATAGTAAAGAAGCCAGAGGCTAGCATGCAATGCAGGCAAGAAACCAGTCAATGAAAATGTAAATTGAGGCATCTCACCCCCTGACAACTCAATTTACATTTTCACTGACAGGCTGTCTTGCATTGCATGCCAGCTTCTGGCTTTTTTACTATTCCTTCCATCCAGGAAGAGCACACACAGCAACTGCAGATGCTTCCTTAGCCTGATGAAGGGTTTTTAAACCTAAATGTTGCAAAGAAGAATATCTCCAACTGTTCAGTTGGTCTAATAAAAGATATCAGATTGACCCTAAGAACCATATCTGGGCTATGCCCTTAGACCAATATGGCTACAACCTACACCCCTTAACACACACAACTGACACAAGTGTTGCTTTCAGCAGTTTGAGGTGCAGTTTCACAGAAACCCCTGCACCACTCTGCCTGAAACCTGACAGGCCTCATGCCCGCATGAGGGGCCATGTATGTGGCAGGACAGGTGCTAATGAGGGTGGCCATTTAATGTCCCACTCTCAGAGCTGGAGGCAGCAGTTTAGTTTCTCACCGGCCAGCAGGGGAAGAACATCTCCCTGCTGAGCTCCCATGCCAGGAAGAACTTGGAGGTGTAAGGGCTAGGGCTGTATGGGGAGGAGGAGTCCCCACATAATCCTGGGCATGACCTAAAACTGTACCCTGCTAGGGCAGGGAGGCCTGGGTGGGACTGCCAGTGGCACGGCAGCCCCAGGAAATGCCAGGACCGTGAACCTCCCTGGTGAAAGGCGGGTAGGAGTCACCTGATAGCCTCCAGCCACCGTACTGTCCTGGCTGGGGAAAGCCCAGACCTGTAAGATCTTTGAGAGGCCTGAGGCTTACTGGTTGCAGTGGAGTTGTGAGGGTGAGAACAGGGGTTACCATCCCTGCAATTGTCATCCCACTGCACCTTAACACACACTCAAGTTACACATGTCACGAGTTTTGCTTTGCACAGTTTGAGCTGCAGTTTCCCAGAAATCCTTGCACCTATCTCATTGAAGCATGGTAGGCTTCATGGCCTCAGAAGGAACTACCATCACTGCAAGTTTCATCCAAATCAAGCAAGAAATAACATTATAGGCAGTTTTGTGATTCCCTATTGTAGCCTATGGTCAAAATGCCAAAACAGCATTGAAATTCAGAAACAGTTTCGGCCTAAATGAAATGGGACAGCAATCCGAAACACCAAAATGAATCATTGTCCCTCCAAAATGCCGAATCTGAAACAAAACAAAACAAATACACAGCTGTTTCTCACAGCCCTACGAAACACCAAAACAAAACACTGTCCCTCCGAAATGCCAAAAACAAAACAAAACACAGCCATTTCGCACAACCCTAGTAGGCATGGCCTTAGATGCATGCACATTTGAACATATTCAGAACTCAGAACCAGCTGGTATGTGACTACCCCTCTCTGAAGGCATGGTCTTATTTTCCAGTATGTTTCAGCTTAGTTTTAATTAAGCTAAAAAGGCTGTTATGGTTACAAAGACAACCTCAGTTAAAAGCCAAGAACAATGGTTCTGAGAGTCATAAAATATCCCCTTTATAGCAGAGGGCTGGTAACTCTGGTGCTCTGTAATGTCCTTTTAAACGTGCACTGTGATAATAAGTTACAGACACAAATATACACATTTTCCTAATGAAGGTATTAAATACAACCCCCTAAACAGTGAGCAAGTGCAAAATACACAAGGGTGACTTTCTATCATATTATCATATATGGCATTATGTAATTTTAAGAATGTAGACAATACAATGCGTCTTTTTTAGATAAAAACTGTAAATACTTTGGAAATATTTACCATATCAAGTATCTAATGAAAATTACAGTAATAAGTCTGGGATGATTTGGAAACCATTAGTGAAATATTCCCAGGTCGGTTACAAAATGCCCTGGGCATTTACTATCTGTCTGCTATTATGCAGAACATGTTTGTACTGTGTTTAATTTAAAATTTAATTTCTGCAGCATGGAGCATTTTCTAAGAGCACAGCAGCAAATAGTTTAAATGGTATGAGCAACTTACACAGAGCAACCATAAAATTTCAAATGGGAAATTGTGATATTTCAGTAGCAGTAGCAGACTAGATACTTAAAAATAGTTGCATTTAGGGTTTATCTATTTGGCAAACAAGATTCACATGACATATGAAAGACATTTTGAAAGACAGTAACAACTTTGTAACATTTGTTATTAACTAGGTTTAAATGCTAAATATTAAAAATTAAATATGTATTTTAGAGAACTAAGGCATGTGAGTTAATATGTGGTTGCTGCTGGGCAGGGGTGTGAATGTTGGGGCCTTATATCCCAGAAGTGATCAGGATTCAACAAATTAAGATAGTGCATAAGCTAGTCCACTGTGTTGAATGACTCTGAATAGTCCCTTCACCCATCTAAAACTAGCCATTTCTGGAGAAGTCTGAGATCCCTTTTCCTCTATGTTTTTGGGCTCCCTTTCAATCTTAATCTCAGCTGGAAATTTCAAAATACAGAATATTGCTTTACCAGTAGGAATGCTGGTAGGACAACATAAGCAAAGGAGAAATATTTCAGTGGAGTTGTATCAGTAAAATCAAAATCAGGTCTTATATGTTTAGTTAAATAATTTTATTCTTAGGTAAACAAACAAGATAGCTATAAGTTTAAATTCATAACATTATTTCTTGAACTTCTAACAAAAACTACCAGACAGTAATATGGGGGATGGCTTCTTTGGTTAATGGTGTGTGCGTGCACATGTATGTAAGAGCATGTTCATGTGCTTCCAAATAGTTGCCCTGTTGCTCCCTGGCTGATCTCACTGGGACAGAGAAAACCCCCTGCCATATACAAAACTAATGACAAAACCAGATCCCAATGAGCAGGGTGTTTCCAGTGCTTCATTCTCAACTGTAAGCACTAAGCATTGCAAGGGAAAAGGGGACCCTATACCACCCAGGGAGGCAAAACCAGAGGTCCTTCCCAAGGGGTGTTTAGTAAAGCTGCTTTCCATGATGACTATCTTGGGCCACATTTAAGAACTTGATATATGTCCCATGCTATCATCCCATACTGTCATCCTGGGACTCCTTAACATTGTTTGCTCATTCATATCCCCAGTAAAACCTTGTGACAAATCATAAGGTAAAATCCTCACACTACTAAAATCACTTTACACCAACTTCATCTGAAACAGTGAAACAGTTCCATTTCAACCAATGCAATCAGCTACCAAACAGAGGGAGTGCAGCACAGCTGAACTTTGTTGTTCATCTGAGAACTGTAATTTTGATGCGTCTTGAGTCTCTACTGAGGGATCAACTTGTATAGAGTTCAAGATGAAGCCTTACAGGCAGACTCCTAATAAAGCAAACCTTAGCATTCACCATCCCTCAAGAGGAAGCACTAGCTCATGAGGCGGCATCTTTTCATTTGAAGGCAATCTAAGCTTCATCTGTGAAAATGGCAACTGACATAAATCAAGTGCAATCCAAAGAGAATTCTCCAAACAAGTCCCCACCATGCACAAGAAAGCAAATTCTTCATCCCTGAAATGCTGCTATAACTGTGGTGAGAGCCACAGATGCAATGTATGCCGTTTCTGTGATGCTGAATGCCATCATTGCAAGCGCCAGGGTCACACTGAATGCTCATTTATCAACAGTGTGAAAACATCACACCCTGCAGAAGAAATACACCTATACTGCAGTGTGCTCCAAGATGTTCCATGTGTCATAAATATAGGCTCAGGATCCAAGCTTATTTTAAGTTTGAGAAAGACATATGAATTGCTTTGGCCTTGAAATGGTCTTCCTATTGTCCCATGTGAAGCACTACATGTCAACTACAATAAACAAAGAGTTGAGTTGAAAGGAGAATGTTATGTCAAATGTTCTCTATGGGAAAGATTATGGGGTCCTCCTCCTCAACTGTCAAAGGACACTAAATGGCGAATAGTTCCAACCACTGGGCATCAAGTTAATAAGAGTGAACAGGTTTGTAAAAAATTCCATACAAAATTTCCTAAAGGAATTCAGCAAAGCTTCTGAAGAAAGGTTAGATATGTATAAATGCTGGTCTTGTGTGAAGCTTCAATCCGTGATTCGATTCGGCAGAGTGAAAGACTAACTTGCCAGTCTGAAGGGCCATAATGTGCCAAATTTTGAAGATGTTCTCATTGGAGCAAAGTCCTCGCAAGAACTAACTGCTCAACTGCAACAAATACCATGCTGTACCAATGACAGCCTAGAAATTGAGATAGAAAAGTGTATTTTTGGGGTAAGCAGCACTGAGTTCCTGGGATTCTGAGTTGATGCAACAAATACAAAAGTGAAAGCAGTTCATAGAGCTCAAGAAGAAGGAGGAACAACATGTATTGCTAGGTTTGCTTAACTTCTATCATTTCTTTAAAGACAAGGCTGTATTTGCTGAGCCTTTATATTGTCTACTGCACAAAGAGACAATGAACTAAAATGTTACGTGACCTTCAATAATGTGAGGGGACTGTTATCATGCAACATTGTGCCAATCCATTATGACATGGAGAAGCTACCTTTGCTTACCAATGCTATTTCACCATACAGGATTGGGGCTGTCCTGAATCATCTTCAGAACAATGGATGCAAGAATTGCCTACTATTTGGCAAACTGTGTGTTTGACCAAGAGGAATTCTGTCCAAATTGGCAAGGAAGACTGCCAATTGAGATTGCAATCATTTCTGGGTTAAAGAAATTCCATGAGTAATTGGGGCCATAAATTCTCAGCTGTAGCAGACCACAAGCCACTTCTGGGATTATTTGCCAAAAATAGACCAACACCCCAAATAATGTTGCCATTTTGGTCTTTATTCTTCAATGCATATGACTGCAACATCCGGTACTGCTATGGAAAGTCAATAGCTAGTGTAGGTGTATGGAGATGACTACCATTATCCACTCCTAAAGTCACTGGTTTTTCAGTGTCTGAAATGCTAATGTTGGAATCAACTCCTGATCCTCCTTTTGAACCAACCAGTATTGCTTGCATGATTACCAAAGATCCATTGTTAACCTGAGTGCTGAACTAGGTATAGAAGAGGCTGTCCATGGCAAAATTAGGAGATGAATTTAACCTATTGCACACTAACATGAATTTCTGCCTGTAAAAGATGTTACCTATGCGTAACACAATAGTTATCCCCAGTGAAGCTCAAATATAAATCTATCAGCTGTCGTTCCAGGTCTGTTATATCCTCCAGCTGCTGAAGAGACATAAGAAGAGCCACAAGAACCTACTCCCATTTTCAGTCAGATTACTCCAAACTGAAATAAGGTCATCCAAAGCAGGTCACCATCTGACCCAAATATTTAAATAACTAAGTTATGCAGGGGGCTGAATGCTATGCATCTGTGTGTCCACTCCCAGCAACAGGTGGGACTATTCATTGTCATGTTTGTCTCCTGCTGTTTTGAACGCATTTCATAACCCTTTTTGTTTCTACAAAAAAAGATGGTTTCCCGATCACTCCCTGTCTGATTTCACTGTGATAGAGAAACCCCTTGTCATGGAGTGGGGCCTGCAAGTGGCCGTGATCTCGCTAGCGCCCCCTGCCGTGTCAGTTACGGTGATCCAGCACCCTCGTCTCGCCTGCCACGTCTTTGTTCTTACAAGTTCAGTAAGGGAGGCTGCCTACTCTCACCTTGACACCGCGCTGGTATTACCTCCATTCCAAGTGGGGTGCACCAACACCCCCAGCCTTCTGGGCAATGCGTGCCTCCTACCTCCCCCTTAGCATGCCCCAAGCCTCATAGCTCTTCCGGGATGATATCTGGTCCTTCTTTCTTACCGTGCCCTCTCTGGCACCCCTGGGCCTGTCTCCCAACCAGCACCCCTTGCCTGGCGCCTCTGGGCTTGTCTCACGCCCAGCTGGGCCAGCTCCTTAAACCTTTACTGGTCCCTCTAAAGTTAGTTACAGGGTGGATACCCGACTAGGCTCAGGTAGCCAGAGCCTTACCTGGCCTTTCTAACCCTACTGGGTTCTTGCCAACATTATGAGTCCGCTTAGGCTCAGGTGACCTGAGCCTTACCTGGCCTACCTGACCCCTCGGGGTCCTGTCAATCCTTGGTGTCCACTTAGGCTCAGGCAACCGAAGCCTTACCTGGCCCTTTAGGCCCCTCGGGGTCCCCAGTACTGAGGAACCCCTCTAGGATCCTTTTTAGTCTCCCCGTTACGGGGTTTCTGACAATCAGAAAAAAATGCCCCACCTATTCCTGGGGCCTCTCTTGGTACCCGCGCCCGCTCCTGGAGCACCTCTCAGCACATGCTCCTGCCCCCTAGGGCTTCCCTCGGTGCACTCACCCTCTCCTAGGGTTCTTCCTAGTGCACTCGCCCACTCCCAGAGCTTCTCGCCCCCTCTGGGGCCTATGCCGCGCCTCCCACGCTTCTCGCCCCCTCTGGGGCCTATGCCGCGCCTCCCACGCTTCTCGCCCCCTCTGGGGCCAAATACCGCCCTCACAGGCTGGGGTCTGAAACCCTGCACACCACGCCTCTCTGATGCAAACAGCTGTGCCCCACTGGGCACCAGGAACCCCCAAGCTACTGGGGAGTCCCCATGAGGCCTCCTCACACCCCTACAGCCTCACTCGGTCCTCCAGTGTAACGATAACTGAATCCGGTGCCAAACGGCTACAACTCAAACACCAGAAGCCTACTGGCTTACAACACAATCATAAGCCCCAAGCTTATAAACCCAGCTCCACTTAGCGTTGGCTCCCTCCCATACCTCTATCTGGGCTCTCTCCCTCCCCTCACATCATTGCAGCTGGTCAGACTGTCACCATTGATGCTCATGCTCCTGCTCCTGCTCCTGCTCCTGCCAGAAGGGAACTACTCTCAGATGCCAGCCTGGGCTGTTTATAAAAGGCCCGGCCCTGCCCCCTTCCGGTCACCTGACCTGCTGTTTGCCACAGCAACCAGCAGCTGTGCTGCCCTGCTGATTGACAGCTCTCCTTCTATCCTCTAAGGCACAGGACACCTCAGTGCCCCTGTGACACCCCTGCAATACACAGACATTTGTAGTCAGATTCACAGTCTGGCACACTGCTATCTTTCCACCTCTTATGGACCCAATCCCAAGTCCTTATTCAGAAAATACACTACTTTATAAATGGATTTTATTTTTCTTCTGTATGAACTATAAGATTGTACCTATGCAGCTAGATTGTGCAAGTATTTCATAAATTTCATAGACATTAGGGCTGGAAGGAACCTTGGAAGATCGAGTCCAGCCCCCTGCCCCAGGGACAGGAAGTCAGCTAGGGTCAAAGGATCCCAGCAAGATAAACGTCCAACTGACTCTTGAAGGAAGCCAAAGTAGGTGCTTGCACCACCTCTGGCAGCAGCCTGTTCCAGGCCTTGGGGGCTCACACTGTAAAGAAGTTCTTCCTTATGTCCAGCCTGAAACAGTCTTGGAGAAGTTTGTGACCGTTTGACCTTGTCATCCCATGGTGTGCTTTGGTAAACAGACATTCCCACAGATCCTGATGTACACCCCTTATATACTTATATAGGCTGCCACCAGGTCCCCCCTGAGCCTGTGCTTTTCTAGGCTGAAAGAGTAGTTCTCAGCCTTTCATCATAAGGCCTGCTCTCCTGCCCTCTGATCATGCACGTGGCTCTCCTCTGGACTCTCTCAAGCTTCTCCACGTCCTTTTTAAATCATGGAGCCCAGAACTCGATACAGTACTCCAGCTGCGGCCTCACCAAGGCTGAGTACAGCAGGAGGATGACATCCTGGGATTTGCTGGAGAAGCATCTATGGATGCAAGCCAGAGTTTTGCTCGCTTTGCCGGCTGCAACATCTCATTGGTGACTCATATTCATCTTGTGGTCAATCATGACCCCCAAGTCATTTTGCACATATAATTTTTAAACTGGAAAATATGGGAATTCTCTATGGAGAATCCTACAGAATCAGACAACACCACACCTAAAATTAAATTATACTTCTTTCTCTTAAGCTGCAAAGGACTCTAAAGCTTGCTGCAGAAATTTTAGACTTAGTCTCAGAGGAAAAAATAAATATATTTTTAAATTTTAATGACATTGTTTTATTTTTGCTTCTTGCCATTTTTCAAAACACAGAAGTAATGCTTTGCCAGTTGGACTGTTAGGAGTAAAACCCTGAGAAAATGCAACTATTGATTGAGATGGGCGAGTTGCTTTGAGGTATGCTGACTCAGTAAATTCAGGTTTTGGTCAGTTGGAAGTAACCATGATTCTTTTTCCAAAGGCTACAACATTTTCCAGAATGAATAGGGCTTGAATGCATTTTAATTCAGCCTGTGTCCAAGAATCTTCAACCTCACCCCATATCTATATATAAATTGCTAGAAACAAACATTAGTTCATAACAGAAACCCCCCCTATAGGTGAAGCAATACTGGTAACGGATCCATCATCCACTAAAGTCCAAACCATCATTTGATTTAAAACAGTAACACAGATCATTTATATTTTAGTAAATATGAAGGTTTTGGTACTTTAACATATTAAATCTATACGCTTAAGTCAGTCACTCTGATGACTATAGCAGTGCACACACTATGGTGGGTCACTGATGCCTCAATGTATTACACTCCTCCCATTCTTGGAAAACCAATTACGTGACCCAGAAGCAGAGAGTCAATACAGAGAAGACATTCTTCCAGCCGTGAGACATCTGGCTCTTTGGCAGCCTTCATAGGCTTTTATATCATGGGCTCTAAATTAGCCTTTTGAATGTGTCATGTGCTTTAACTAGGGATGGGCTGCCTGGACTGCCATGTGTTCCTGGTTACCATTGCTTTAACTAATCTATTTGTTTGATCCCTGGTGAGTGACTGTCTCTACACAGGCAAGAAGTCATGAACCCCTATGGATAGAATGTTTCTCCCCCCATGCCCCTAAAACATAAGTACAAGAGACTGACAAATTAAGGCAATAAATTTGCAGTATAGCAAGAACCACAGCTTTGAACATCCAAAAACCATTCAGCTTGCAGATTTTCAAGAGCAGCAGCTGGAGGAAGGAGGGTTTCTCAGCCATAGAAAGCATTCTACCCAGTAAGTAGCTGCATTTAACTTCTCAGTCCTGCAGACCTAGGCCAAAAGTTTTCAGAATTTGTGTTTAATCTTGAGTGGCCACATTGATTGTCAGAAGTAGGAGCTGCAGTGCTCAGCAACTTTGAAAATGAACACATAACATGGAACAAACGGGTGTTTATCCAGGCTACATCCTCATCCTTCAGCCAGTGATGGTGAAGAGGACAGAGAATCATAGAAAAGCAGAGCTGGAAGGGGCCTCAGAAGTCATGTAGCTTGCAGATTTTGTAGCCCCTTGCTCAAGGCAGGATCATCCCTATCTAAGCCATATTATAGAAGTATTTGTCTAACCTGGTCTTAAAACTGCATAAAGGACCCTCATCTACTACCCAGCACAGTGCTTGAAAACATAAAAGCACTGTGCCTGGTAGTGGTCATACAGGTAGTTGACAGTATTCTCATCCCCTTGCTTTACCTGGAGCAATATACCAAGTTGCTCCAGGTAAAGCAAGGGGATGAGAATACTGTCAATTACCTGCTACTGCAAGGACAGATAGTAGTTTGTTAAAATATACTTAAGCAATCCAAGGAAGAGGATCATGGCCCCTGCTATGGAAAGGCAAAAAACCCTGTTGTCCATACCCTGGAGTAAAATTCCTTCCTCTTCCCAAAAATACCTCCAGAGCAGGATCCTCTGGCCAGGACCCTTAATGTTTTTAAGTCTCAGCAGGAGCACAATCAAAATCCCCAACCCTGGCTGCAGCCAACACCCAGTGCTTCTGAGGGAGGCAAAATAAACCACCCAAGCGTCCTGATACAGCAATAGGTGGGAGAAAAAATTCCTTCCCAGACCAGTGTGGTAACTGGCAAAGCCTAGAAGCATAGGAAAACCTAACACGCGCTTCTCTATGCTGCAACCTGGGAGCTGCAAACATAACTTCATGCACTGCATCCTAACTGAAAGTCAGAATTCAGTCATGCCATCCTTTCCAGTAACTTGTCCCAGCTCCTTAAATTTGGTTCATAATCAAGCCAGTTGTGGAACTCAGCTGTATTCTCCTGCTGCTGAGCATGGTCCTCTCCAGTTTCCAGTGTGCGGGAAGGGGTTGCTGGGCTTCCAACTTTTGCTTTTTACAGGCCACTCCAGGTATTGCTACTCCTACATCATTATTGCTACTCCTAAATGAAGCCCTATCTGTGAAGCCCACTCCACTCAAAAACATCAGAGATCACCTTTGATACTTTGATCCAAGTTACAATATTTTCTTGCATACAGCACATTTAAAAAAAAACAGCTCCTCAAAATGGCAGTATGCATTATATGTGAAAAATACAGTAAGAACAGTTTCTGCCAGTTATCTGCAAAAGTGAAGGTAAAATCTGCACAGAACTCACAGGGAGCAGAACAATAAGAGGCTAGGTTCCCTACCTGCTGCTACTTAGTTAATTACTACAAGGAAAGATTTTTATTTCTTCATTCTGCCTTTCAAAAACAAAGTGTATATTTTATTTTGGTGAATAATGTATGTGAGAAAATACAATATTCTTTTGACTTTATGGAAGTCTTTACTCCTCTGAGGATAGGTAGAAACAGAATGCAGAATGCAGAAGCCAGTCTGATGGGGAAAGGAGTCCAAGAGAGCTGGTTTTATTTTAAAGAAACTTTATTGAGGTGTAAGAACAAATCATCCCATTGTACAGGAAAACTAACAAGTATGGAAGAAGACCAGTTTGGCTTAGCAGAGAACTCTTCAGTGAGCCAAAACATGAAACAGGAGCTTACAAGAAGTGGAAACTTAAATAACTAAGGAGGAGTATAAGAGCATTGCATGGACATGCAGGGATGAAGTCAGGAAAGCCAAAGCACGACTGAAGTTGTAGCTAAGAAGAAGGGCTTCTACAAGTATGTCAGCAACAAAAGGAAGATCAGGGAAAATGTAAGTCCTTTACTGAATAGGGAAAGCAACCTAGTGACAGATGACGCGAAAACGGCTGAAGTACTCAATGCTTTTCTTGCTCAGTCTTCACAGGTAAGGTAACTTCCCAGACTACACCATCTGGCAGCACAGTTTGGGGAGAAGGTGAGCAGCCACCAGTAGTGAAAGAACAGTTAGGGACTATTTAGAAAAGCTGGATGTGTACAAGTCCATGAAGCCAGATGGGATGCATCCGAGGGTGCTGAGGGAGTTGGCTGATGTGAGTGCAGAGCCACTGGCCATTATCTTTGAAAACTCACGGCAAGTAGGAGATGTCCTGGATGATAGAAAAAGGGCAAATATAGTGCATATCTTTAAGAAAGGGAAAAAGGAGGACCTGAGGAACTACAGACTGGTCAGCCCTACCTCAGTTCCTGGAAAAGTCATGGAGCAGGTCCTCAAGGAGTCCATTTCTAAACACTTAAAGAAGAAAAAAGTGATCAGGAACAGTCAGCATGGACTCGCCAAGGGCAAGTCATGTCTGACCAACCTAATTACCTTCTATGATGTGGTGACTGGCTCTGTGGATGCAGAGACAACAGTGGATATGATATACCTTGACTTTAGCAAAGCTTTTGATACAGTCTCCCACAACATTCTTGCAAGCAAGCTAAGGAAGTACAGGTTGGATGAATGGACAGTAAGGCAGATAAAAAAACTGGCTGAATCACTGGGCTCAAAGAGTAGAAATCAATGGCTCAATGTCTAGTTGGCAGTCAGTATCAAATGGAGTGACCTAAAAATCAGTCCTGGAGCCAGTTTTATTCAATATTTTCATCAAAAACGTGGGAAATGGGATAGAGTGCACCCTCAGCAAGTGCACCCTCAGCAAGTTTGTAGGTGACACCAAGCTGGGGGGAGTAGTAGATATGCTGGATGGGTAGGGAAAGAATTCAGAGAGAACTAGACAAATTGGAAGTTTGGACGAAAAGAAATTTCATGAGGTTCAAAAAGTCCACTTAGCACAGAAAAATCCCATGCACCAATACAGGCTGGGACTGACTGACTAAGCAACAGCTCTGCAGAAAAGGACCCAGAGTTTACAGTGGTCAATAAACTGACTGGGAGCCAACAACATGCCCTTGTTGTGAAGAAAGCTAACAGCATACTGGGCTGCATTAGTCGGAGCATCGCCAGCAGATTGAGGGAAGTGATTTTTCCCTTCTATTCAGTATTGGTGAGGCCACATCTGGAATACTGTGTCCAATTTTGGGCCCTCCACTACAGAAAGGATGTAGAAAAATTAGCATCCAGCAGAGGGCAACAAAAATGGTTAAGGGGCTGTGGCACATGACTTACAAGGAGAGGCTGAGGGAACTGGGCTTCTTTCATCTGAAGAAGAGAAAACTGAGGGAGGATTTAATAGCAGCCTTCAACTACCTGAAAGGTGGTTCCAAAACGGATGAAGCTAGACTGTTCTTGGTGGTGGCAGATGACAGAACAAAGAGTAATGGTCTCAAGTTGCAGCAAAGGAAGTTTTGGTTACATATTAAGAAAAAAACATCCTCACGAGGTGGGTAGTAAAGCACTGGAACAGGTTACTCATAGAGGTTGTGGAATCTCCATCCTTGGAGGTTTTGCCTACTATTCAGGCAGCTAAGCAAGTCAGTTGACTTAATGGCTTATTGTTTTTCATTCTAGAAGTATTAATAATCATCTCTCCTTTTTAATGATCTTGACATTCGGTCGATCAAGCTAACCTTTTTCAGGGCAGCTTAGCTGTCTCATAGCTGCTGCTTGTCTCCCCCTTCCTATTTCATAGCTTTGGAGACTTTTTAGCTCTTTTCAGTGTCATAGATCCACTCATGGAAACAAGGCTTCAGCAGCAGCTAGGGTTTCAGTTTTAGCTAAGCAAGCAAAGAGGGTAAGTCAGCTGAAGATCAGGCTCTATTCCTGCTCTATGCATACGTAACTAGGAAAAAAATATTCATTATGCTTTTTAAAAACAAGGATATGTATTATAAAGATGTGTATTATATTCTGGGGTTTGTTGTATGTGATAAAATACAATATATTCCTTATTCTAAATTTTAATTTGCGTAAAAATGTATGAAATACAATAAAGGGGCATCGGTAAGATTTCAAAGTCAAAGATTTCAAAGTACTCAAAAGTTACAGTATGCCAAACTTGTTCAAACTTATTTCTGTTCCTTTGTGCATGTGTATTGCAATACAGTCTAATTATATTTTCAAATGAAATACGGTAGAACCTGGATTCTTCTCAGGGTTAGAATCCTTAGCTCCTCCTGGTGAAGATGAAGGTTTCCAAACTAACCAGAAATATATATAGCCATAGTAAACAGCTGTACAGACAGCTTAGTAGCAGGACTGCTCCAGCTTTTCGTTTAAAGGGCTTCTCAGGCCAGCTGCATGGGATTCGGTTGTAGTGGTGAACTTTGGCTGATCAAAAAAGCAGCCCTTTTGAAACCAAAACCCTACAAACAACTGAGCAGCCTGTTCTTACTTGACAGCCCACTGTTATTTATACTGGCTGTAGACTATCTGAACATCACAGCAGAATCTGGATTTTTTTGTAGTATTTTTTTTTAATACTCTATGTGGACAAGTGGGAGGGCTTAGTTAGTTTGTCAGTCGGTCTGACAGATATTTGCAGAGAGCAGAGGAATGGTGAGACTCCGAAATTATGAGTTCTGTCCTAGGTTTTTGAATGGGCAGTTTTTTAGTAAGCACAAATCATTCTGGCCATTTTCTCTCCAGTTCCTTAGCCCAGCCAATCCCTTCCAATCACCATTTATGTTCTTTGCCTTAATTGCCTTCTTCCTCATCCCCAGGATTTTTATCTTTGCCCAGAGAATCCCAGTTCTCTTCTTACACCTTGGTTTGCTTTCATACTTGTTTCCATTTTTCCCCAACTCCTTGGTTCCCATTCTCTGTCTCCCCTTCTGACTCTTCATTTGATTTAAATCTCTCACACTGTCTCCTGCTTCCAGCCTTCCAGACATCATGGCCTTAAAAAACAAACAAGCCCTATTAATCTTCTCTCCTCCCAGCTCTCAGTCTCTTTGCCCAGTTCCAAGTTCAAATCTCAAACTCTATTCCCAAATCCCAGCACCTGTCACCCTTTACCTATCCAACCTTGTCAACGTCCAGTATGACTCATGTGCTTCCCATCACTATCCCAGTCTAATTTCCTACACCCCTCACCACCACCAATCTTTGCACTTGCCCACTCTGCATTTGAGTTTGGCAGCCTCCTCTTATGTGCTACTTGGAGGATGTAAATTGGGGCACTGAGAACCAAGGTGAGACAGGTTCCCCATTCCTAGTTCAGGTGCCAGGGCCCAATCCAGCAGATGGAACAGGAAAAATACCTGCTCAGGCTGGAGCATGCTTCATACAGGCCAAATCTTCTGGGTTTAGCTGCAAGGCACTTGAAATTGTCTACTATGCATGTGCAAACCTAAAGGTTGGCCAGATTTAATCCAATTATCACAAGGGTAGCAAAGGGTCATATCATTGAACCAAACGTCAGCTTCTCAGTCAAATTCTAAGTCTGCACTCTAAAGAAAGAAAATAGTAGAGCTGTTCAAAAAAAGGTCACCAGTTTAAGCCAAAGAATGACCTTTCTTTAACTTCATTGTCAGAAGCAGCTGAAATGTTTTGGCTGAACT
Source organism: Crocodylus porosus (assembly GCF_001723895.1). Taxonomy (NCBI): domain Eukaryota; kingdom Metazoa; phylum Chordata; order Crocodylia; family Crocodylidae; genus Crocodylus; species Crocodylus porosus. The sequence goes on along the minus strand of NW_017728886.1, from coordinate 211,008,828 downwards.
TTTAGGGTGGAAAAGAACCAAAGAGCCTGGGGAAGATATCCAGCATAGAAAATATCACCCTAGTTCAGGTTTGGCAAAGTTATAACCAACTGACTACAGGATCTTATAAAGGCAAGTATCAGGCAACCTCAATAGGTGGCACTACACAGTTCATAACGTCTCCCTAACCCTTTTAACTTGTTCAGAGTTTTCAAATCTATTGTTCTGGCACAGGAAAAGAATGAAAGACACTTGTCCCTTCCCCTCTCTATCTGTGATTGCAGCCAGTCTCAGCTGCACTGGAGCTTCAACTGGCACAGCTGATGTAGGAAAGGAAGACAAAAATGACACTTCTGGACTATCCGGATTCCGCCAGGCATGACTTATTGTGGTCTCCAGGTTATTTTAAGTTTTCATTGGTGATGGTCTCCCCTGGTTCTAGCCCCAACCTCTTTCACTCTAAGTATACTCCTGATATATCTTCTGTTGGTTAAGGAGACATCATACTTTAATAGCCCACAAAGTATCCCACATTTTAAGGCCTGACTTACTCAAGCAGTGATTTTCACATGAGTTTCAAAATAAATGAATTTTCTTAATTTTTCTTACACTCTCAGCTCATGCAATTATGTGACTATATAATGATCTCAGCTGTTATTAATGTAAACCCAGCTCAAGCCTAAGAGCTCAAACCCAGATAACAAATACAATCAAAGTGAGGATTTTACAACATTTACAAAGTGTCTTATTTTTTAAGCCAGTCATGAATGTGGGGGTGCCTTACAATATCTGACTGTGTGGGGTTGGCCTTGCTGTAGTGGAAGAGAATGAACAGGCCAATGGATTGCTCTGTGAGCTGTTTGGCACAGGTGTCACTGGCTTCTACTGCATGCAGCTCCCTCACACAATACAGCATCTGATCACAGGGTGACAGGAGGGTCATTACACAAATTCTCATCTAACCTTTGTAGACAGATACTGTGCCTTGCCAGCCTATCACTGTAGTTTGAGGAATTTAAAAATGAAAATTCAGCTCTCCCTCCATCTTTTTCTAATGGCCCTCAGCCCCACCTCCGATGTGGGGGGAAGCAACAAGCAGGCCGACTAGTGGCTGCAGACATTGGGGAAGGTTAGCTTGCAACAGTTTATAAAAGTAACACCCCTTGGCTGCCAACTATCTTGTTACTTGTGAGCTGGCTCCTCCATTAAGCCACTTCTGCAGCCTTCAGCCATAAAGGAAACCAAGCAACCCAGTTCTGCTTATTGCATTAGGGAGAATGTGATGGGGAGTTTCTTGACCCAAAGACCATATGGGCAGCATATTTGGCCAGTAGGCTCTGATGCTTTACCTGGTTTTGCATGATTATGCAAAAGTCCCGATGGTTTATTGCCTCACTAGAATTTCCTCACTACTTGTAAGTAGTTTCCTTACTACTTTATTAGTGTGTAGCTTGTCTAATGTCAGCTACACACTAATAAACCCAAAACATAGCATCTGGCCTCACAATAGTGTTAAGCAGACCACTAAGCTAGGCTACAAAGGCAAAAGACCATTAGATACATTCCTAAGGGAGATCATAACAAAAAAAAGCAGGATTACTATTCACTGGTGAGGTCACCTACACCTTTCAGTGAGCCAAGTGTTTTTCTTTTTTAGATAGATTATAAACAGCCTTCCCAGCTGCTACCAATTTCAAGGCTGCAATGTCTTCCAAAATTATTTTTCCCCACTCCAGAAAACTATACTGCCTACACTGAAGTAGTTTTAAAAGGATGTGTGGCGCCTGGGATTGATGTCTCCCTGTCTTTGTTGCAAAGATTACTTGGGGAACAGCAGTGAGACCAGAGTTTCTTCCAAACTCCACACAGCTGGAAATGTATTTAAAACCTTCCTTCTCCCAACTCAGATGAGGGAGAATCTCCATGTAACTAAGGGAGAAAACCCCATCACCAAGATAGGAGCCCATCAAGAATTCAAGTGGCAAAACCTGTTCACCTGCCATATCTTTGTGGTAGCAGCAGTATTTGGGAAAGAGTACATGATTCTTTGTAAGGAGACCTCTGAGGCCACTTATCCAGCAGCACTGACTTTGGTCTAGAGAAGTACATAGATTTTGCACTACTGCACAGGTAGCATCCTTTGTATTTTTGAATTTGTGAGGCCTGAAGCATAACAACCCTGCTGTTAAAACTACTGTTGGCATGAGTGGGAAGTTCCAATTTCCACAGATGTATTCACAAGACATTGGTGAATTTGGTGTACTATATCATTTTAGCAGGGTAAAGCCAGACACTTCTACTTTATTAGCTTATAACAGGTATTAAAAATAAAGTAGTATCCAGTATCAATTTGTCTTGAGTTCACCTGCAGTAAATCGCATATACCACTCCTTTAAAAACATCCCTGAAACAATGCTTATAGAAGCAGTATCTGAGTCACGGCTGAGAGCAGCATGGGGTGGGTTTTTCTTTCCCCAGCAACAAAAGTGGTCAATGACAGGCTTTAACATCTGAAGTTATTATAAATAGAATCAAGTTACCATCAATGGGCTAAAGAAATTTAAGACGTGTTTCAACAGTGCTAGAGAATTACTGAGGTTGGGCTGAAGATTTAAGAAAAGATACAAACTTGCCTCAGCTTGGCAGCTTCAGGTTTAGTTAGCACAGTATAAACGTTCATAGTTTCTTGCATGGGGCTGGAGGGGACATAGCTTCCGATCATACAGCATACAGTGCTCTTGCTCGCACTGCTGTTTTTTGAACACCCAGTACATTTATTTTATGCTTTCACAGGCAAATACAACAAATTTTAGTATTCTCCTCCACAAATATGATATGTTTTAATCATTTCATCATTAGTATAACCACTCACAGTTGACATATGATACTGTAGCAGCAGGGTGTTAGTGGTGGCACATTTGTATCCGGCACATTTGTATCCCCTGCTTTTTACCTGTTGCATTCTTGGGTTTGCTTCATTTGTTTTTTTTCATAAAATGCTTTGTGTCTGTGGTGCACAAGAGAGATTGGTATGGACAAATGGTTACCTACAGAAGTAGGGGCCTTGACCCTAGGTGCAGATTTTTATTTTTGCTGTGGGGTGTGTAAGGTGATGCCCTCACCCACCCCCACCCCCTACAGCACAGCAAGAGTAAAGCCAAGCTGAGCAGAGCCCCTGGAGAGGTGGAAGCAGATGTGAGCTGCCCATTGCAGGCTCAGGGCCCCCTGGGAGTCCTGCACTGCCATGGCAAGTTGCCTCCAAACCATATGACAGCAGCAGGGGTCACAACTTCACACCACTGCACCTGCTGCTGCTGGGTGGGCAGGGGGTACCTCCCTATAGTGGTGTGGCTAGTGTGGGAGGAGGGCAGCAGGGCTGGGAGCCCCAAGCCCACAGCAGCCAGCCCCCATCCATGCCGCCCTGTGCACAAATCTGGGGGGCATGTTCCCCCTCATACCTTCCTCCCCAAGAGTGCACACAGAGGCAGAGAACCAGCCCCCGCACCCTCTGGACAAGTTGCCTGTGGCTCTGTCCTGCTCCCTGCCTCGGCCCCATGCACCACCCTGGCTGGGCGGTGCCTCCAGGCACAGCCTTGCCCACTCCCTCCCTAACTATGGGGGCTTCAATCTGCCCCTCCCTCCTAAACTTACTTGCAGACAGCTGGAGGAGCTGCTCTTCACTGCTGCCCGGAGCTGTATTTGAGACCACATGCATGTGTATGCCTGCACCCAATGGCACTCCCTGCATCCTACTCCCTGCAGCCCCTTGCAGGCTGGAACTCTGCCAGCCTGCAAAGGGAAACCTGTCATTTCCTGCATTTTTCCATGGTAAATGGAAAACCCAGAACCCTGCACAATACTGAGAATCTGGAACAAATGCTGTCCTGGAGTCATGTAGCGTAGGACTGGGTCCTGATGTTTCTGTTTCAGGACTGCCTTTTCTTCAAGGGACCCACAGCCCTTGCGGCCCTCGTGTACTCAGCACCTATGGACTAAGTGTCCTGGGTGGTTCCTTCCAGTTTCATGTTCCTATTGCAGATTGTAATTCATATAGGCATAATGGAGTTAATTTTAAAGTAGGCAGGTTAGGTAATACTAGCAGTGTAGATTTTGCAGTCCTACCAAATTATTGAGGCTTGTTTTAAGAAGATCCCAGATGCAGGGCTCCTCTTTGGGTTCTGGTTTTATGCAGGAAACTCTTTTAAGCTGTGGTGCCTTTCCTCAGAAGATGTCAAAGTGGCACATGCTATAAAGTCTTGCAAGAATCTTACAAAGAAGGCAAGTATTTATGATACGGATTTTATGGATAGCTAAAAGGAAGCACAAAGGATAGGTAACAATAGAACCCTGGACTCTGAATCACAATCTGATAGCTCAAGGATACCATAAAGAACTGACACTTATACCACTGCTGTCAAAGTGCTAAAATGGTTACCCATTGTATCCCTAAATTTAGACACTTACTTTCATATACAGAATTCACTGAGTTACTGAATTTTGTAAAATCTACATTTATTTTTTTTAAAAAATCAGGTAAAAGTCACCAGAGTTTTTCTTTTGCAAAAAAATGCATTTGTGACTTTCTCCTGCATATGCTCTTCTTCCTTCCCATTTATCAGAAGTTTCTCCTTATTATAATGAAGTGGGGTCCATCATTTTACATTTACCACACTCTACTTTAATTTGTCATCCTTTATCTGTCATTGCCTGCATTGCTCTCTCTCATTATGTGCTGTTACTCACAATTTAGTGGTATCTCCAGACTTGGAAGCCTGATTTTTAACACCTTCATCTGTAAACCTTGTACAGTTTGAAAAGTGTTGGGGTTTTTTGTAAAGCAAAATAATTGCTACACCTATAAAATCTAAATAGGTTTTTTAACATTTTTTACAAGGACAAAGACACAGGAAAGACTAAGTAAGCTAAATGGACATGTAGAGTTTTTTGTTCCTGGGCATGGGATATTGCTGAAGTGCTCTACTGTAGCATTTGCCACAAAAGGCTTCTGTCAGTATTAACAAATGACAAAGGATATGCATACAACTGCTATGTTAAACACAATTTGCTGGATTTTATAGGACTATGTAAGGACCCTGCCCTAGTAATCATGAAGCTTCATCCACAACACCCTTATTTTTCTCTCCCTCTACCCACAGATCTTAGCATCCTAAACTTTGGGGAGCACCAAGATTTTAGACAACTCCTAATCTGACACATCTAATATTTGCCCCGCCAAAACAGGATTTTTGTGAAAGGGTGGAAAAAAGAAAGCCAGCCATTAGTAAAGTTACTGCTCTACTCTGGAGAGATTTATTTGCCTATGAAAGATAAAGTAAATGTTAAATGAATACCAATAATAGACTCTTGGATTGCAGGGCAATAAGCATTTTGCAATAAACAGTCTGCATTAACATCTGCACATCACAGATGTCAGCAGGAATAAAAGTTAGAAGCTAGATTCTCAGTGTGTATAGCTACACAACTCCATTGACTTGAATGAGCAGTTAGGCATTTACACCACCTGAGAATCTGGCCCCAATTGCTTTTAGAACACAGAATTTAATAAACAAATTTTAATTTCAATATGCAACATAAATCCCTCCTTACATTAAGAAATGTGCTTTACCAAAAGTAAAAATCCACTTTATAGCTGTGCTGTTGCTAGAGGCTATATCAATTTCATTCCTGTTGTAAGTGACACAACCAAGGCCAGGCAATTGATTTACTACCTGGTAATCCCTTTTCATTATCCTTGTTTTTGAAATATAACTTAATGATGGATAGAGAAAAAACAATTTTCAGCTGATTCAGGGAAACTTATTAAAATGCAGAGTAGTGAAGTTAGTGCAAAGCTTTAGTAAAAATTACCTAAAAGAACTGTAGCCCTGGAATCATAAAACAGGATTTTTGGTTTCCTTGATGGCAGAAAAAGCCAATAAAATAAATAGCCCAGAGGTAAAGCTGCCAGATAAAGGGAATATATAACAGCTACACAGAGTTTGTAGTACAATAAATTGGTTCTCTGGGGAAAAAAAGTTTTTTTTCAGCAAACTATCTTTCACCATTATCATTAATGATTATAGTAGCCCTGCAACTAGCTTTTCCAAGAAAAGATTCTTAGGTAAAGGAAAGATGCACAATCCCCTCAGTTAGAAAGGGTCAGCAACCTCACAAAAAGAAATGAGGCCATTTTTTCCATGTGTGCACAGCAAATTTTGGCAAAAAGAAATTATGGCATTCACCATCTGCTCTAAGTCAAGACTGGCTTTTCTGCTGTTTCCCCAGCTTGGTGGCTGTTTATTCATGTGCCTTGCAACAGAAGTAAATGACTTGGAGGGGATAAGAAAGATACCCGAAAGTTGAATGAAACTGCACTTTTCTTCTTGGCTCCACCACCCATCATCAGCAAGCCACATGCCCCCACCATCTCTTGTTTCTGTAAAGCCCCTATGGCATTTCTACTGAGTGTTTGCCAAGCCCTAAGGAAACAGGTAGCATCATATGAAGCTACTGTTCCCCTTCACAAAGAGTACACTTCCAGCTCTCAGATGTAAGAAATTCCAGCCATCTTCCAGCAACCTAACACATCACTGGTCAAAAGTCTACAGGTTGTCACTTCTGTCTAAGACACAGACACATGCTTAGTTTCACATATCCATACGGTTCCATTGATTATATAGACACATATACATAAGTCTGCAACATCTGAGCCCAAACCTTTCCAAGTGTGGCAAGAATCCCATTTACACTACTTATCGCTTATGGTGCTTTTCAGCTGCTGACCTCAAAGACATTACAAGTGGATCAGTATTATTTTTCCCAATTTCTAATGGGTTAATTGAGACACAGAAGTGTATTGGCTTGCCAGCTAAAGGCAGGGAAAGTACTCAGTGGGACTATTCATGTGAATAAAATTATGCACATGCTTAATTATTTACACGACCGAGGTCTATCTTAATAGTTAAAGGTTCTGACATGCAGAGTAATGTGCTCACACATCCCAATACCAGTAGCTTTCCAGATGGTTAAAAACATTGTTCACCCATCCAGCATTGAAAAAGTTAATTGAATGCTACTACATGACAGAGAGACAGAACGTAGCACCAATCAATAAGCTATGTATCAAAAAAATTGCAGTATCAAACAGGAACAATTAACTTTTTTAAAGAAATTGAATAGTTTACTCTGAAGACTTGGTGCTAGAGAGGATGCCAAGGAATGGAACATCAAGCATTCAGAAATAGTGCTTAAGGAAGGGAAGATGATGGCCAGTGGTCAAAACATCGCCTGTGAGGGTTTTGTTTAAGCCTTGTCAAAATAAACACTACAAACGGATTGATTGATACATTCACTGAAAATCATCTAACAATATATTTTCAAATATACCTCCAGGCGAGCCATGTTCAAAGAGTCAGGTTTAGTTACGTTTGAATCACTTAATGAAATTAAGCTGAGCAGGCACTGAGGAACAGAGGACTCAGTTGTGCTACTGATCTATGCATGGAACTCTGCTAGGATCAATGGGAATACCATATTTGTATGCTGTGTAAGCAGTTACAGAATCAGACCTATGTTTAGACTAGCAAATTTGTGCTACTACTTTGTGCATCAGTGCAAGCCCCTGCATGTGTGTTTTGTTGTGGGACAGATTGTCCTGCATTGGGCAAACTGCCCTTGCACAGCTCCTCTTGGCTCCCAGCATACTGGAGCAGCAGGGGCACAAATGGAGCAGTAGAGACTCTCTGGCTGAGAGCCAAGGTGTCTCACTGGGGGACCAAACCTCTGTTTGTTCCAGTTGCATGCTCTGTGCCACTAATCTTACTGGCACTTTTTTTTGCTACCAGGAAATCCCAGTAGCAAATTTTGCCCCCCTACTGCAAATTTGCAATGCAGAGCACATTTTAACATTCCACACATGCAGTTTGTAGTTCCACAAACTGCACATGCCTGCACATCTGGATGTGGCCTATGACTTTATCCAGGGTCCCCCTGCCAGAATCACAGTTACCACAATGAAACAAGCAAAAGTTCAATCCCACATTTCATTAGTGCATAGGTGAGATAATGATTTCTAAGATAAAAGATATAGCATTAATCTGCAGGACAAAAATGAATTCAGAAACAGCTCATAAAAACAGTTAAATCTCTGATGCACCTGCTAAAGACATCTTCAGAAAACAAATAGTTTCAATGTCACTAAAATTAAAATATTTCATTTTCCCCCTCCCCCCAACCTCCCTTCTGATTTTCCTGTTTCATTTAGCTGTTCTCCTGGAGTCAAACTGCCAGGTTTTTTTTCAACACTGAAGTTTTAATTCTTCACCGGCAAGAAAGCAGATTAGTATTTTCCAGACACAACATGAGAAGAATATTCCCAGGGCAGTCCTCTCTCATCCTTCCCCAACTAGGCAGCACACAAGAGCAGCAGCAAGCAGCATCTCAGGCAGTGTGTGTCATGAACTGCAAGGTGTTCTGGGAACTATAGTTTTCTAGCATGGCAGTGGAGTTTGCTGCTGCTGGAAGGAACTTTCATCCCATTTTTTTGCCACTGATTTGTTTATGCCATGAGACCTTCAAAAACAATATCAGACAAAACTAATGGTGGTCTAGTCTGTAGTGCAGTCACATTTTAGTAGCGCACATCAAGTTTAAAGACTTCCAACCCACTAAATTATGCACCACAATCTTGTTTAACTATATGATCTTATTACTGTTACTTTCATTTTCCCACCCACTTATTTTCTTCCTTGTTTTATACATTTATTTGTTACATCTTATTTTAAGTTCAGTGCCAAACTTGCATATATTACATGTATGCTTATAGATTAGCATAAGTAGTTCCAGTTAGGTCAGTTTAATCACATACGTGGTTAAGTGTATGCAAGTTTCTAAGCACGTGGAAGAGAAGGTGATTAGAGACAGTTAGCATGGATTCACCAAGGGCAAGTCATGCTTGACCAACCTGATTGCCTTCTCTGATAAGATAACTGGCTCTGTGGATGCGGGGAAAGCAGCAGACATGATATACCTTAACTTTAGCCAGGCCTTTGATAAGGCCTCCCACAGAATTCTTGCTAGCAAACTGAGGAACTATGGGTTTGATGAAGGGGTGTAAGGTGGATAGAAAGCTGGCTGGATTGTCAGGCTCAACGGGTACTAATCAGTGGCTCAAGACGATGACCTCCTGAAATCCCTTCCAACCCTAATTTTCTATGATTCTATGAACTTCTGTGCCTTAGAGTCTTAGCTCCACTGAGCTGAATGTGTCTTCTTACACAGCTATACAAACACCACCATAATAAAAAATAATAAATAAGAAGAAAAACACTTTGATAAGTTACTGCATTTCACAAAAGCAAAACTCCCCTGGCTGACCTTCCATGTATCATGGAGTCTCTGTGGAGCACCCAACTGCTGGAATTGTGCTATTTCACTGCCTTACACTATAAAAAGCTGCTTAGTGTCTTACTTTTAACCACAGTGATGCATAAAGCGGTTCGTTTCTCTGGAGGCCACAAAAATCACAGACACACACTCATTAGATGGCACAAAAGGTGTATTTGCAAATAGGGTCAGAGCAGAGTCAAGAACTCAGATTACTCCGAACCCACAAAGGAATTTTGCAGGGAATATTTATCTTCTCCCTCCTGGGCACGTGTGCAGAAACAGGAACTCTTACAGCTCACTTCCGTTTCATACAAGCATACATGTGGTTACATCACTACATACATCGCATGTATAGTATAATTAACTACTTAAGTATGCAGGGCGGAGAGGTAAATATGCATCAGCTAATTAAGCATACTCAGAAACTACAATAGGTCACCAAGAGTTCAAACCCCCCCTTTTCAAGGACACAGTCAGTTGAATTCCAGCTTCTGTAATCTGTATGAGAAAGGCTAGGGAGAAGCTGGGGGAGAGTCTGCGATTTAGCATAAGAAAAGCTGTGGCAAGGCTGGGAAAGGAAAGAAGTCCTTGGCAGTGTTTCTTTCTTATCGGGTGCAAGATGCAAGCTGTGCATTTCTAACAATACTCCATTTCTAACAACAGCAAACCAAAATACACACAGACCAACCTCTCTGAATCATACTTTATCCCTCTATCCTGCCAAAGAATTGGTCTGCATAAGCTCCAACTCCAGTCACCAGGATCCTGTTTGGACAGAAGGGTTGAGGGGCCACGGAGCTAAAAATAACCCAGTGCCAAAGTGATGGATAGGAAAAGTTTAGCTCCCTGGCCCCTCAACCCTCCCTAGGTAAACAATCCCCCTACCTCCACCATGAACCAGCCAATCCCCACTGAGTTGGCCACGCACCTCATCCCGCAAGCTGCTCCTGTCGCTGGTTTTATGGGTGTATGCTGGTGCCAGGACCTGACTGAAGTAAGTCAGAGTAGGTGGGATCAGGAGGGGATTGGTTCACCATGGGGGTTGTTCATCTGGGGTTGGGAAAGGTTGAAGGAGTAAAAATAACCCTTGGTACCAGGGGTTGGAGGAAAGAGTCCCCCTCAACACCCCCCCCCCAGATCCCACTAGCCCCCCTGATCCTGACAAACACTCCTGGACCCCATCATCCCTCCCATGGACCCTGCTTCCTTCCCTGATCCCCCTGTAGCCACTGCTTGCTCCCCCCAACACAGACCCTTCTTGCCCCTCTAGGGGATGGGAGCATGGCTTGGCCCCAACCCAGCACCACAAAGGAGGGGGAGCCTGGCCTGGACCCAAGCCAGGTGTGTGGGAGTGAAGAGGTGTGGCCTGGATCCAAATTGGCTATGCAGGGGCCTTGGAAATTTGGCAGCAGTGTAAGGTATCAGTATTGCCACTGTTCTTACTGCCACCAAATTTCCTGACCCATGCGGAGCCGTGCAGGCCAGATGTCATGGCTCTGCAGGCCACATTGGGCCAGCAGGCCAGAGGTTGAGCAGCCCTGCTCCAGAAAATGTGTGCACATTCCAATAGTAATATTTGCTTTTTGCTTCAGACTTAAACTGAATAATATAGTGCTAGCCCCCTACTAGTTTGTCTTTAATAGGAGAAAGATGTCTGTTGCATTATATGTAATGATGTGCCCAGCCATCTGCACCTCCTTACTCAAAATCCTAGATCTGCCCATGCTCACCTTCTATTGGTTGCAAGAATTACAGTTGTAAGAGCCTTGAAAAGAAATTACACCCCTAAAATCGGTTTTCAAAAAGTTTAGAAAGTTTTAGTAATGGAAAAGTTGCCCTATCTACAGGGGAGAAGGCAAAAATCATTGCTTAGAAATCTGGTGGAATTTTTTGGAACTTGATAAAGAATATTCTCCTACCTCCAAATCAGAAAATTTAAGAAACATTTTTGAACAGTGAAGTGCAAGTCCATTGAGCTAACACTTAAGAATAAACTTAGAATAAATTTCAAAATTGAAAAAGCAGAGATGAATAGAAGATAATAGGATTTGTGTTGTGCAGAATTCTAGGGAAAAGTAAAGGGTGAATTGTGTGGTGATGAAGAAGCATGGGGGCTTAACATCAAGGGAGATATGAGGGGGTTGTCAGAAGCAGGGCATGGGACTTCTATGAATGTTGATTTGGGTTGTGGTAGTGGTGTCGATAAGATGAATTGCTGCTTTTGTGTATGTTTTGGAGGATTGGGTGCATCTTTGATGTTAATCTTTTTTTACTTGATGGGTTGGATTCCTTAATGAATAAAGTTACAAAAATATCCAGCATGGACAGACTGGACATCCAGGAGGGGAAGTTGTACAGGGCCAAGAGAAAATGGCAAGAGAGTATATGGTTTGGTGAGGTGGACATTGCATGGAAAGGTAGGGGTTCTAACAGGGGTTCCTGGCTTCCAGTGAAACTTCCCTAGTGTTGTTTATCCATGTTAGCCAATAAATAGCCAGTGCAAGATGCAATGGGCCAACTTCAACAGGGCTGGAAAGGGAGTTGTGCAATGCTCAGTATAACCCAAGTGGTTTGCTGTCAAGTAAGAGATGCAGGCTCAAGCCTGCTCTGGATAAAGGACTATAGCAATATGCCCTAACCACTAAGCTCATGAGCTAAAACATTAGCAGGGCCTCCTCCATTTTACCTCAAGCAGGTATATGCACAGCACAATTCTATTCATCCTGTGGCAAAAAGGAATCCCAAACTCTGCATAATTGCTAAAAAGTATAGTTTCATAGCTGCACACGTCATTTTTGCACTTGAAATGAAAGGATTTAACCCTTAGTGATCTGACCAAGGCCCTCAGGAAGTTCTTTGTGAAGAAAGAACCTAAACCTAGATCTGCAGAACAGCCTACTGAAGCCATACATCTGCACCTCAAAATTATGCTCTTAACTCCAATATTTTCAAGTTAATTTCCTTCACACTTAGCATGTAACTTAGATCAAAGTAAAATTAAGAAACAAGTTAATATGAAAAGAATACAAAGTAAATTGCAGCTAGAATTACTGTTGCTGCTATTTGGCTATGTGCATGGAACTGGAAATTAGCTGGACCAATTTTGAAAAAAACTTTTAAAAACTTAAAAAAGCCACAAAGTTTCTTTGTACATTTCTGGCATGGAAAAATAAACAGTTGATCTGCAAAATTTATGAACCCCTAGAAATAAAGACATCAAGTTGAAATGCAACTGCCACTATACTAATGAAAGGCACATGCCCCCGCCAGCTGGGGGGGCATGGCTGCATGGTCAGTGGTGGGAGCGTGGTGGGAGCTTGGTAGTGTTAAGCAGGGGAGCTCCCACAGATGCCACCGGTGCTCACGGTGGTGGGGAGGGGGATGGTAAGCACCAAGACTAGAGGTCAGAGAGCACCCGCAGGCATCGCCAGCAGCGTCAGTGGCGGCCAACAGCAATCGTGGACCACCTGCAGATGTCGGCAGTGCTGGTGGCAGGGCAGCGAGTGGTGACCATTTGCCTGTCACAGGATGGGGACCCAGGAGCAGCCGTGATCTCTCCCGGGGCCCCTACCGTGCGAAGTTGCCTGTTCAGCACCCTTAATCTCGCCCGCCACAACTTTGATGTCTCTATAATGTAAAAGGTAGACTGCCTTTACTTGGTCCCTTAGACCTGGTGCTTGTACCCTTCCAGTCCCTACTCCATACAAATAGATTCTGGTGCACTCAACCCTGTGGGCGTCGCGTGGCTCCTTCCACCCCAATACCACGCCCCAAGCCTCTCAGCTGTTCCGGATGTTATCCGGTCCTATGTTCCTCCCTTAGCAGCCCTGTCTACGGCCCCTACTCTGGTGCTCGCCCTCACCAGGCTCTCACTTATATCTCGCTTGTTAGCTCGCCCTCACTGGGCGCCCTCTCCCCGGGGCCTTTCAACATACACGCCCTCTCCCGGGGCGTCCCTTTATACGTAATGCACATGCCCTCCCCGGGGCCTCTCAATATATCTATCAATACACGCTTCCTCTCTGGGGCATCCCACGTGTATACGCACCTTTTCCGGGCTCTTACTCGTGCGCCCGCCCTTCTCCAGGCTCTTTTGTCTGGTCCTCGCCCTCCCCTAGGGCTTCTCTGTGGACGCACCCTCCCCCAGGGCTTCTCTTGTGTATGTGCCCTCTCACTAAGCTCGCCCCCTCCCCAACCGGGGCCTGTCTTGCCTTGCGCTTCCTCGCGCTCCCCGCCCACCCTGGGGCCTATGCTCGCGCTTTCTCACGCTCCTTGCGGTCAGGGCTCAGGTGGCCATAGCCATACCTGTCCCGATATCGCCCCACACGAGGCTGGGGTCAAGACACACCCCCCCTCCCAACCGCAGCACCACCCCAGCGCCAAACTGCTGTGCCTTCCCTGGCACCCACTTGCTGTGCCTTTACAGGGCACCGGGAACCCCCATGCTACTGGGGAGCTCCCCTGAGGCCTCCTCCAACCCCTACAGCCTCTCCCAGTCCTCCGGTTGTATACAAACCACCTAACAGAAACTCAAAGCCACAAGCCCACCGGCTGTAACACAGAATAAGCCTCCTGGCTGTAACATACATTCAGCGTCACCCTGGCTGTTCTCCATCTCCCTGTCAGGGTTCTCTCCACCCCATATCATAATGCCGACGCTCAGGTGGTCAGGCTGCGCTGCTCTGCTCTGCTCTGCTCTGCTCTGCTCTGCTCTGCAGCAGAGCTTCCACTACTCAGGCTGCCAAAGGGGAACTGCCTTCTGGCCCCAGCCTGACTGCTTATAAAGGCCAGGCCCTGCCCCCTTCTGGTCATCTGACCCAATTGGTTGCCTTAGCAACTGCCAGCTGTGCTGCCCTGTTGGCTGGCAGGTAAGCCCAAATCACTATTGCCAGTAGCAAGCACCCTAGTGCCTGCTACACATCTCCCCTTCCCCGGTCTAAGCCTTATTAGGAGCGGGGCGCAGAAGTGCCCTGCGACACATCCTCCCCGCTTAAGTTCATGACTCACTGAGCCGAGTCTTCATTCCGGTCTATGGTGCCTTTCGTCACAGTTTTTTCAGGCCTGGGTTCTCGTCCTTCGATCGTCTCAACCTATAGTGGCGGAGGTTTTAGCGCCTCCTGCCCGCCTTTTACCCAAGGCGTACCATGTGGGATTTTCCAGGATTTGCCCTACCGCAGGCAGTCCCCCCACACTTGCTGACCTTGGTACATTACCTTCCTTGCTGGTTGAGACCCGGCCTACCCCCTGGGAGTCTTCTCCCTCTCTCCTCCCTCGGCGCCGTCCACTTTCTCTTCGCACACCCTTGGATCCTTTCCTCTGGGCAAACTATATGTTCTCTTGTTTCTCTCTAGCTCCTTGGAGGTCTTGGAGGCTCCCCCATATCTCCCATTGCCTCCTTAATGCCTTCTGGGCATATTCCTCCCTCCAAAATTCAATCCTTCCCCGGATCATGGATCTTCCTACCGACCCTTTGAAGATCTTAACATGAGCTACTCCCCCAACTTTCTCCTGAACAATGCTTCTCAGCATCCACCAGGTGACCTGCCTAGGGATGTTATTCACATAGACACCAGGTCTTTTCTCAGGTCGGGATCCCCTTCCAGCTGGTCATATCCTCCTCCTTATATCCTGCCTCTGAATACCAGCTAATTTGCTGGGCTTAACTGACTTCCCGTCTGCCCGCTCTATCTTGGGCTCTGAGTGCCCTCGGCATAGGGCAGCTCATGCCCCATCTGGGCTAATCTTATCGTAGGCTTCACTCTCTGGGGGAACTGGTTCCTCCTGTTTTGTCACCTTGTCCTCCCCTAAGCCTACTCCCTTTTGTGGTCCCTGGGTGAGCCCTATGCTTTGTCTCTCCACCTGTATGCTAGCCCATTCCTTTAGTTGTTGCCGTAGCTGGCTCATCTCCTTCATGTAACTCTTCCACTAGTGGTTCCATTCCTGGTTCCAATGTTGCAGGAGATCTAACAGGGTCTCTGCCTGTAATAACCCCAGCTTCTCCTCTGTGGGACCCCCCTCCCTGGTGATCTTCCCCAGTTGCTCTGGCCCAGCTTCCTCTTTAGGACCTTCTGGACCCTTGGCCTTGGGAAACTCCTCCGGCTGCTCCTTTGCTGCTCTTAGTGCTATCTTTGTGGTCCATCTGTCTTCCTGATGGGTCTCAATGGATGGGACATGTCCCATCAGCTGTTCTGCTCTTTCCTTTACCCTCTGCAACTGGTCATGTAACTCATGGGTTTCTCGCAGATCTTCTGAACTCTGCTCTCCAGGGAACTTTGCTGGCTCTGACGGAGGCAGCATCCTAGCTCGGGCCAGTTCTAGGAGACTCTCTACTCCCTTCAGAGCTTCTTTCAATATCTCTAACTCTTGGTATTGCCCTCAGTGTTCTGCCTGGGCAGCCTCCACATACTCCGCTAGTTGATTTCCCAGTACCTCCAAACTTCCCCGCATCATGTCTGCAGTGGCTATGGCTTGAGGTGCCCGTCCTATTTCTACCCAGTTCGTCACCTCATCTCCTGGCCCTTTGAACCTCTCCAGGTCTTGGATCTTTGCAACCACCTGGCCATTTGCTTTTCTCAGTGTGCCCATTTCCACCATCAACCTCTGGGCCTCTCTCTGTCCATCCTGCACTTTGAGTTGTAATTGCTCATTCTCGGTCCTAGTCCCTTTTTCCTTAGCTCTACTGTCTGCTAAGTGGGTTTCAAGTGATTGTACCTGATGCGCCAGCTTTTCTCAGTCCATCTCCGCTTTCTGTAATGGGGCGCATATCTCCTCCTTTTCCTTCCGTAAGTCCTTTAGATCTCCCTCCAGGGATAGCCGCTGCTTTTCTAGCAGCTCATGGTTCGCTTGGAACAGCTTAACCTGTTCCGCTTCCCGCCGGATGAGCTTATCTAGCTCTGCAGTTCGAGCGTCACCTTCCCTCAGTTTGTCCCTCAGTTCTTGTGCCAAGTCCTCTGCCTGGCTACCTCTCAGTTGCCACCTCTCTAATTCCTTCTGCAGTTCCCTTATCTTTTCCTCCAAGGTCTGCTGCTCCACCTGTAGCTGTTCTTTTTCTGCGGCTAAGCCTGCCTCTCTGGTCTGGCCATCCTTGAGGAGAGTCTTAAATGACTGAACCTGTTTACTGAGCTGTTCTTTTTCTGCCTCCAGGTCCTGCACCCAAGATCTTAGCCCCTCTGTCTCTCTCTTCCTATTCTCTTGCTCCTCTTCAAGGGTCTGATGTTGCTTGCACAGCGCCTCGTGACTTATCATAAAAGCCTTTACCTTCTCCATCTCCTGCCCTAGTACCTTGTTATCTTTCTCTACTTGGGCACGGTTTTCACGCAGGTCTTCCTGCAGCTGTCTAACCAGCTGTTCAGCCTCCAAACATCCCTCCTGCCTCTTCTGTCGATCCTCCTGTAGACCCTCTATTTGGTCCACCTGGCTACGGATTTCCCCCTGTAGGACCCCTATTAGGGTTTTAGCTACTTCTAACTGTTGTTGCACCTCCCATTGTTCCTCTACTTGAATTGTACCACCCTCTGGAAACCGTGCCATCCAGGCCGTAATTTCTGCCTGCATTTTCTGTAATTTTTTTTCCCTCTCCTGACTCCTTTGAGTTTCTTGAGCGAGCAGCCTTTCTATCTCTCGCGTTTTCTCTGCCTCCACTGCCATCAGGCGTCTGATTTCTTTTGTTCCCCCTTCTTTCTTGCCTAGCAAAACTTGTCATTCTAGCGTTGCAGATTTAGCCTCGGTCCTCTTTCTCTGGGCCTTCGCTAGGGCTAGGTCGCGCTCTAATCGAGCTACCTTTTTTTCATCTCCTTGATTTCTAATTGCTTGACAAAGTTTTCTGGCCCCTGGCCATCCGTCCTTTCCCTTTGAATCATTTCCACCCTGACCTTACTTTCCCTGGGTCAGGGCCTCAGTCTTGCCTTTGCACTTCCCAACAATGGGTGTCCTCACTGCGTACCACCACCAAGCTGTGGTAAAATTCTACCAACGTCCGTCTTTCTTAGCCCTGGATTCGTTCTTCCCTTTTAAGGGACACGGGTTCCTTCCCCACGCACAGCCGGCAGTTTCCCAGCCAATGCACCACTTTGCCACGGGATGGGGACCTGGGAGCGGCCGTGATCTCTCCCGGCGTCCCTACCATGCCAAGTTGCCTGTTCAGCACCCTTAATCTCGCCTGCCACAACTTTGATGTCTCTATAATGTAAAAGGGAGGCTGCCTTTACTTGGCCCCTTGGACCCGGTGCTCGTACCCTTCCAGTCCCTACTCCATACAAATAGATTCTGGTGCACTCAACCCTGTGGGCGTCGCGTGGCTCCTTCCACCCCAATACCACGCCCCAAGCCTCTCAGCTGTTCCGGATATTATCTGGTCCTATGTTCCTCCCTTAGCAGCCCTGTCTACGGCCCCTACTCTGGTGCTCGCCCTCACCAGGCTCTCGCTCATATCTTGCTCGTTAGCTCGCCCTCACTGGGCGTCTGTCAATATACGCGCCCTCTCCCAGGGCCTTTCAACATACGCGCCCTCTCCCGGGGCTTCTCTGTATACATAATGCACGCGCCCTCTCCAGGGCCTCTCAATATATCTATCAATACACGCTCCCTCTCTGGGGCGTCCCACGTGTATACGCGCCCTTCTCTGGGCTCTTACTCGCGCGCCCACCTTTCTCCGGGCTCTTACTTGCGCGCCCACCCTTCTCCGGGCTCTTACTTGCGCACCCACCCTTCTCCGGGCTCTTACTTGCACGCCCACCCTTCTCCGGGCTCTTTTGTCTGGTCCTCGCCCTCCCCTGGGGCTTCTCTGTGGATGCGCCCTCCCCCAGGGCTTCTCTTGTGTACGTGCCCTCTCACTAAGCTCGCCCCCCCCAAGGCCTGTCTCACCTTGCACTCCCTCGCGCTCCCCGCCCACCCTGGGGCCTCTGTTCATGCTTCCCACGCTCCTTGTGGTCGGGGTTCAGGTGCCCGTAGCCGTACCTGGCCCCAGACCCCTTCCAGGGTCCTCACCCACACTGGGGCCTGTCCTGATATCGCCCCACACGAGGCTGGGGTCAAGACACCCCCCCCAACCGCAGCGCCACCCCAGCGCCAAACTGCTGTGCCTTCCCCGGCACCTACTCACTGTGCCCTTACAGGGCACTGGGAACCCCCACGCTACTGGGGAGTTCCCCTGAGGCTTCCTTTAACCCCTACAGCCTCTCCTGGTCCTCCGGTTGTACACAAACCACCCAACAGAAACTCAAAGCCATAAGGCTGTAACACAGAATAAGCCTCCTGGCTATAACATACGTTCAGCGCCACCCTGGCTGTTTTTCATCTCCCTGTCAGGGTTCTCTCCACCCCATATCATAATGCCGACGCTCAGGTGGTCAGGGTGGTTGCTCTGCTCTGCTCTGCTCTGCAGCAGAGCTTCCGCTACTTAGGCTGCCAAAAGGGAACCACCTTCTGGCCCCAGCCTGACAGCTTATAAAGGCCAGGCCCTGCCCCCTTCTGGTCATCTGACTCAGTCGGTTTTCTTAGCAACCACCAGCTATGCTGCCCTGTTGGCTGGCAGCTAAGCCCAAATCACTATTGCCAGTAGCAAGCACCCTAGTGCCTGCTACACATCTCCTCTTCCCCGGTCTGAGCCTTATTAGGAACGGGGCGCGGAAGTGCCCTGCGACATTGCCATGCCTTTTTGTAGGGGGTGCACCACCACGCTCAGGGAGTGCACGTGCACCCTTGTGCACCCCCTACACTTCAGCCCTGATACTAACAGCTTTTGCAATGATGGCTTCTTGGTACAATGAAAGTGGGCAAGCTTGGAATAATTCATTTAAAAAAATGAACTTTACACTCAAGCCAGAAAATTATCAATATTTAATGCAAACATGTTAATTGTGCTTGCTTTCAGGAATTAAATAAAAGTTACTATATATCAGGGATTCTCAACCCCTGGCCTACAGGCCAGATTCAGCCCCCAGAGCAGTGTCATCCAGCCTACAGGGCTCCCCACAGGTCCAAAATTGGGCAGTAGGGGAATGGTAGCAATGTAAATTGCCACTCCCCTGCTGCCAGATTTTCAGACTTGCGTGAAGCCCCATAGACCAGATAGCATGGTCTTACAAACTAGACCATGTGGCACAAGGCCCAATCTGAGTGTACAGGGCAGGGGCGTCACTGGCCCAATTTGAACACACAGGGTCAGGTAGCGATAGCATGAAGCTCAAACTGGGCACATATGGGCTAGATGGAGGAAGCTTGGGGCCTAATCCATGTCTACAGGGGTGGGTGGAAGCAGTGCAGGGCCTGATCCTGGCACATGGGGTCCAATCTGGCTTGTGGAACTTGTGCCACTGATCAGGCCCACAGAACCAAAATGTCATGCACCACTGGTATATATTGCTTTGTTTAAAAAAACAATTGGAAGTGTTCCTACATTTTTTAAGATTCTCCCATTAATACAGTTTGAATGATCTTCATGTCATGTTCTTACACAGTTAGTCCCAGCACTCCTCTTGTTTGTTTCCTCTGCCCTCTCCTTTGGTTTGCTTCCTTTTATTCTTCTTTCCTGCATATTTTGTCTATCGTGCTCTTATTTGCTTTGTTAATTGTTGGATTTTGTTGATGGGGCAAGTGCAGATGGAGGTTGGAGAGGGGGCATTTCTTTTTTCTCTCTCTCCTCTGCTTATGTGTGGCTAGATGCCACTTGGGTTGCAGAGCTGAGAGAAGGATGGGATGGCAGGCTGTTTCTGAAGAGTGCCTTGAATCCATTGAGGTTCAGAACTACAGCCTTAGAAGATCCCACACTATGAATAACTTTTCATATGCATTCTTTAGTTTGTTAGCACCTTACATGTCTTGCTTGACCAGTTGTGTGGACTAGTAGTTACATAGAAGAAAGTCATTCTGAAGTAAGTTTTTCAAGTTGTCTTTAAGGAACAAATGCTTTAAAGTGGCTTTTTCTCCCCGATTTTCTCTATATGCATTTGAACTGTAACATGCTATTCTTTAAACTGTATCTAAAGTACTAGAAAAGGCTGTATAATTTTTTTAGAATGATATGGGGGAGAGTTTATCAGACAACTAAAACCCCTAACGTAAAAACAAATCCTCTTACTGTCCCTCTACCCCAGCAAGGGTTTTTCCTCAAGAAGTGAGGAATTTACATTAATGAAGTCTCTTTAGCAGAAAAGGGGAGTACTGTACTTCCAACCCTATTAAAAGGGGTATTATGCAGAACTGCATCAATTAATCTTCCTAGTATGTTCAAAGATGAGCAACCAGCAAACCAAGAATTTCTCTCTCTCTGTCTCTCCTTTTCTCTGCTGCAGCAGCTTAAGGAAGGGAAATACTGGCCAAAAGCAGCTGTGGCATTCGTTCCTGTTCTAAAAAAGTGGTCTGTGCTGGTGCCTGCTAACAGAGCTAGCTATTCATTTTGCTTAGTAACAGAGCAATCCCCACAGATGTCAAGGTCTGGCCACTGTGCCTCATCCACCAGTCCCTTCTGGTCATTTTGTTTAATACACCCTGTGTACTGCTGTTTGCTTAAAAGGATGTGAGCAAATGCTTTCAATTGTGTTTACACAAACTCAAACTCATCCTACTAAATCATAGCTTGAAAATTTTGTACGGCTTCTCACCAATTGTAAAAGGAAAACTTGTTCTAGGCTGTGGAGCCCTACACCATCAACTTCTGCCAAATGAAGCCGTTTTGCTGTTTGTTTGCTTGTTAAAAAGACATTGCTTGTCCTGATGAATACAAAGTAACTTTGCAAACAGACTTATGGAGCACTGATTCTCCAAGTCTGGGGGCAATTCCAGCACTAACTGGCACTAACAGTTTCCAAGTTGTATCAGTTTGTAAAGAGCAGCACTCTTCAATTTTACGACTGCTAAACTGATCCTCTCCTCTGGGCAGAGGTGAAACAGGGAAGAATTTGTCAATTTAAGTCATGAAAATCCAAGTCAACAACAGGAATTCTCTTCTCCCCAAAAGAAGCTAGAGAAGCACACCGCAGGAGGATAATCCCATAGCTAGACACTTGCATGAGGCACCCACAATCCAGAGGCCAACATAAAATAGAGCATTTTAGGAGTCCAAAGGAAAGACCTCTGCACCTGTCCAGCTTTTTAGCTGCTAGTTGCGGAAGAGTGCCAAAAATTGAGAATTGGTTCTGAAGGTTATTTTTATATCCATCATGTACCCATCAAGCTAACCTAAAGCAGGCCGAGATTCTTGTTCCAGTCTACATCCTCTCTCCTCTTGCAGATCCCCTCTTCATTCAAATCAAGCAACTTCCTCCACCTTTCTGCCTAGTTTCACTAAGGTTTTCATAGAAGAACAAGAGTGATTGTCTCCTGCTCTCAGTTCAGATGCCCTTTGGCACGCCCTGTAGCAACCCAGAGCTGCCATTGCAGGCACAGTCCTGCTCAGGATGGATGGGATGTCTAGGAAATTAAGCTTCTCAAATCTAAGTCTCTACTGATATGAACTGTTATTTTTTGTCAAAGGCTTTTGACTTGGCAAAATTTGAGCAGAGACTCTCTCAGAAATAGCAAAAGGTACATCTGGTATGAAGCCAACACTTCTGCAAATTCCAAGTCTCTTCTCCATGAGTTTTTTTAAAGGCTCTCAGAATTTTGATGTGTGATGAAGATTCCCCTTGTTTCTTGTTCTCTTAAACAATTGAAACACTTTTGCTGAAATTTTTGAGGGAAAAGAGGGAGAGGGAATCAAGCTCAGGGCTTAACTTTGAAGTGTTAAATTTTAAGTAACTGAAAAAAACAGTCCCTATAATGGGTAGTGATGGACAATTTTAACAATAGGTGTCCGTATCTGTACCTATAATTAATCAGCTCACTTACAGGGAAGGGCACAGTTAAGAAAGATCAGGTTTGAAAGCAGATTTGTGAATCACCTGTCATTTTAATAGTGCTTAAAGAGAGATAATGAATATGTTCTGTATATAGTTATATTTACTGTTGCATCTTGTTGCTGAAAAGAGTCATTAAAGCTTAAATTCAATGTTATTTTATCAACAGTGATAAAGTAATACGGCTTGTTCCAGGAAGTGAGAGAGAAACACAGGCACTGAAGTCTGTATTTCATCAACTTAAGGTGAGTTGCCGCTTCGTGGTCTCAATACATGTTCTCTTGTAGAATGCTGAAATGGGATAATTCACTTGCATTTCACCCAGTGACTGTTTCAAATCCTGAATTAGGTCAACTGAAAGAAGAAGATAGTGAACAGAGGAGGCACAAGGAGGAGGTTATAAG
>NW_017728886.1:210958240-210978568 GCF_001723895.1 Crocodylus porosus | reverse complement strand
AATGGCAGATTTACTTTGTTGTCAGAAATGAGGGTTTCTGTTGCTACAGAGGAAATGTAAGCAGGGACAAAACCCACCTATGTAGTATAGACCAGGTCTGTCTTTCTACAGTATCTACTTCTAGTATGATGGAGCTTTGGGCCTGATCTCATCAGCTCTGAATGTTATACTGTTATTTATTGTAATGTAAATAATAATGTCATTTAGCCAGCTACAGAAAAAAATCCAGCCATAAATTCAAGAAATCCATTTTGCATTAATTTATTGTCCTTTGTGTGCTGAGACATAGGAAGGAAAACGTGTTTTTCCCTCTCCTAGTGCAAACCCTGTAGAGCCAAAGGTTTACTCACAGCCCCCAACTTCTTATTATAGTCTCCCTTAGGCTCACAAAGAGATTCCTGCTGCAAATGTCAAGTGAGAGAAGTAGAAACTTGAACAAATAATTCCATGCTGCACCTCTTATAAAAGGGTAAAATAATTTTAGCAAGGTGCACTGGAATCTGACTTGTTAATTATGAAATGATTGATTATTATGCTAAGTTATTGAAAGAGTTTCTTTTTTTTAAAAAGTACCTGTATATCATAATATTCATAACCTCATATCTGTGCTCAGTTCTTGAACACAGACATAGTTTGGCTGATTCTGAAGCCTCAGTGCTACAATTTCCTCTGCATCTTCTCCACTACCCATCTACATTGGTGGGAGAAATGGGTGCCAGTGGACTACACAATTGTGGATATACTTATCATTCGTCTACCTCACTCCTTTTCCAACCTTCCCCAGGTGCACTGGAACCAGTTTTTGTGGGTGCCCAATACCCAAAATTCCAGCTAAAGTCAGTGGTATCTGTAACTATTCAGCTACTGAAATGGGGTGTGTGGAAAACTAGGTATTTAGGCCAGGTACAAGACTTTAAAATGAACTTGCATTAAGCACACACAAAGTGCTGTAAACCCGTAACAGAACAGACATTCATGGCACTTAAAGCTCTTTAAAAATGTCAGATAACACTCCTAAGTTAACCCTCAATAGATGTGCTATTAGACTAAAGTGTTTTAGATTAAAGTGCTTTTCTGAATGTCTATGCCACATCTATTATACGTTAAGCTAGGTCACATTCACTGGTATGCCCGGGGCCTCTCACAGGGCAGCAGGCTTGCCTCAGGCAGAGCTTGTCTGGTCTGCTTGTGCCAGTTCGGCCTCACCCTCTCAGCTGTCACTAAGCTGAGCCAGTGATAGCCTCTGATCCCAGCTATCTGTAAGCCACAGCCTGGCCTTTGGGTGGGAACGGAGTTTTCTGTCCTCACAGCTGCCGTAGCCACACTGCAGCCTCGCCTTTGGGGGGGTGAGAGCTTTCCCCTAGCTGCAGTCAGCAGTGGCTGCATGAGTTTCCTGTGCTACTTTTCACTGCATTAGGAACCAATCCCAGCCCCACAAGATCCAAGCCACCAAGCCATAAGCACCTACACCACAGGGGGCGCTCCTTTTGCACCCCCCACCAGAATTCCCAGCACAGAGAAAAGCAGTTCTGGGAACTCGCACTGCCACTGAGCTGCAGCTGGGGGAAAGGAGCCCCCTGCCATGTGGGGACCCAGCCTGACCCCCAGCAAGACCCAAGCTGGGAGGTCAGGGAGGCCTAGCTGACAAGGGGACTCTTTTCCCCAGCTCCAGCCAGCAGTGACAGCACAAGTTCCTGCACCACTTTTCACTGTGCCAGGAACTCTGGCAGTGGATGGGGTGGAAAAGGAGCCTGCCCTGCCACAGTGGAGCCCAGCCTAGCCCCCCAGCAAGACCTGAGCCAGGAAGATGGTGTGGGGGGAGGGGCTGCCCAGCAGGCAGGCTCCTTTTCTGCCCCCACATCCCCTACCAGAGTTCCCAGCGTGTCAAAAAGTGGCTCAGGGTACTTGCACTGCCACTACTGGATGCAGCTGGAGTGGAAAAAAGCACCCCTGCTGAGCAAGCCACCCCAGGCTTCCTAGCTCAAATTTTGCTTGGGGCTAGGCCAGCCCCCTCCACCTTCCCCCCGTGCCCCCAGCTTCTTTTCCAGCCTTCCCAGTGCTGGAGTTCCCAGTGTAGTGAAAAGTAGTGCAGGGAAATTGTGCTGCTGCTGCTGCTGCTGCTGCTGCTGCTGCTGCTACAAGGGAGCCCCCATCATGAAGGCCCCCCCCCACCATTTGCTGGCTAGGGTCTGAGGGGTGGGGCTGGTAGAGGGGGCTTCCTTCTCCTCACCCCCTGAGCTGCTCCTGACAGTCCCCAGCTGGGGGGCAGGGAGTGGGACTGGGGGGTGGGCTGCTCTGGCATCCTCCTGGGAGGTGTACAGGAACACCCCCCATCTGCTGGCCTTGGCCAGTGTAGGCAAGTGCCAAGCCCTGCCCCCCTAATTAAACAGCACAAGTCTGTTTGGTTGGAACACACATATCGTTTTACATAAAGTGCGATAGTTAGAGCACTTTCTGCCAGGGTCCTTCTGAAAGTCTGTACTTAGCTTTATTGTTCTGCATCACTTCATGCCCTCCCCCCTACTATTCAAGCAGGCATGCATACGCATATACAGACATGGTTCTCTGGATAGATGTGGTATCTTTTATTAGACGGACTAAATAGTTGGAAAAATTGTTCTCTGCAAGTTTTCAGGCTCAATCACCCTGCTTCAGGCATAGGGAGAGTTTGCTGGTGTAATGTGTGCTCTCCTGGGTAGAATAGAAGCCAATATGCAAAATGCAGGTCACATATGTTCTAAGAAGAAGGGCAAATCTACCTCAGTGAGACAGAATATGTATTCTTGCTCTCTAATTTTAAATATGATCTTATGACAGGACACTAAGAAAAAGAAATTGTAATTAATGTAACAATTGAAAATTCCAGGGGAAAAAAACACTGACATATTCACAGCTCTACAAATCCATCAGTGCAGTGAATGACACACAAAACACAAAATCTGTAGGTTATAGCAGTATTGTAAAAATTAATTATGGGTTTGTTTGTTTTTTCTTCTAGGCTCCAGAGAGTCTTTGATTATTACATTTTAGACTAAAAAACCCTGAAGTGTTCTAAGAGGCATCTATTCCAAATGCTTTTTGGTTTGGGTTGTAAATTTATATCCCCTGATCATATTACTCTCATCCTCCATTCCTCAAGGGGAAAAAACAAATAAACCTAGAACCAGTGTGACAGAACTCAGAATCCTTTCAAGAATCAACATGTTTCTAACTAAATAACCACAAAATAGCTACATTGCTATTTTGCCCAAGTATTTCAGTATTATATATAATAAGCTATTTTACTAAGGTGATTCAATGTATACATTTCAGCTATTTCAAGAACAAAACCTTTTCAAAAATATGATTTCAGAAGCCAACAATTGATTTGATCTGTTTTAGATTGCAATACTCCCCACCACCCACCAAGATTGATGAGCCAAAATAGAATTGCAGTGCTTCACTGAGATATTTAGGCTTGTGTTTAAAGTTAGAGACACAATTAAATGAGGATCACAGACTTCACTCTGCTATGAGGTGTATTAAGACTCAGACGTGCAAGTGTGCTTTATGAGATATGCCCAATGCCAACCTAACTCTGTTCCCTCTGCCTTCAGTACAAGTAGAGATGGATTTTGGAAAATCCTGTTACAAATAGTTCTACTGGAAGACTAAAATATGAACAATTTGAAAGCTCTGAATGAATCCCAAGGTCACTGCAAACTCAGGGACAGAGTCTGGCTAATATTTTCACACAAAGGCTAAGTACAGATAGTCAAAAAGCATGGGGCAGAATCAATTAAATCTTTGCATGTTTCTCTAAACTGCATAGATTGGACTGATAATGAACATAACTCTTATTCACTCTTCAGTTGGGGAAAACAAGCAAATGCCTGCACTGGCCCAGGTCAGAAGGTAGGGAGGGATGCTCCCGCTGGCCTCCCAGCCTGCCAAGCAGTACCAAACCCAGCTGAGCCTAGCTAAGCAGGGCCATCCCTGATTGGCTGCCTAGCACATGCTCCCAATCCCCTGCTGTCCCCCCTGCTCCCAGGGGGTGGCGAGAAATGGAGTCCCATGCCACAGGAAATTTCCCTTGCCCTGGCCCTGGGCTCCCCCAAGCCAGGATCTGCCCAGCTGTAGGGAGCCCCATGCTGTGGTAGTTTCCACCCCCACTCATGGGCTAGCTCCTCAGCTCCACTCCTGGTGAGTCTCTGCCTCTGATCTGCACAGGGGAGGGGAAGGAGCCCCCTGATCTAGTCCCCAGCCCCCCCCCAAGATGGGGTCTGCCCAGTGGTGGTTCCCTTACACCTGCCCAGCAGAAGGCAGAACTGAGCACCTGGCCTGGCCAAGTGGGGAGAGCAGAATCCCTCACGGCACAGGGCTCCCCACAGCTCTGCAGACCCCTGGTCAGGGGGGTGGGAACCAGGGGCTCCTTCCCCACCCCACCATGGGTCAGAGGCAGTGACTCACAGGGGACAGGGCTCAGCAGCGAGGCTGGGGCAGGGAAAACCCAGTTTGGCAGACCCCATATCAGGAAGGCTGTGACAGAGGCAGAAGAAGCTCTTTTTCCCCCACCTCTCCCCCCACTGCCCTACTGGGCTCACAGGTTCAAGCAGAACGCAGGTGAGGGAGCAGAGGCTTTGCTACCTCCACTCTGTGGCAGCCCAGAGATGGGGTTGGCTGGAGCAGAGGAGCACTGGCAGAAGCTAACCTGCCCACCCTGCAATGAAGGTGGTCAGCGAGGGGGTTGCAAAATATGCTGGGATGCTGGGGGACTGCAACCTAAGTTGAGCTGGGAGGGAACCTGAAACAGAAGTTTGATAGACCAGTCTAACCTAAACTGATTACATCTGATACTACATCAATCCAGCTCTATCTTAAACCAGGTTCCACCAGTTTGAAACCTGTCTATATTCACTGAAGTTCTGTTCTGTTACAGGTTTAGACCAGATTCCAGTCATTTATACCAGTTTGTGTGTAATTTCTGTACCTAGCCGAAAACATATTATGAAGCTGCCCTAAAGGGTCAGTCAAGGATTTCCCCCTGCATGACAAAGACTCAACTCCAGTTTGGCTACTTCTGAATTTCCATCTGTGTAGCACCTGGATGCATCACAGTAATGTATCTCTCCTTACACTGTGCTTCCTATTTTACATCTGGGAAATGAAGGCCCAGAAGGGCAAAATACCAGTGTCACACAGAAAATCTGGTAAAACAGAGCTGAATCCAGGTCTGAACCCAGATCCTAAATGATTTTGACCACTGTATCGAGCAGTATAGAGATCCTCTAGGCTCTATACTGCTCTGTTGACACCTGAAATATTAGTTGGTAGCAGGTACGCTCTGAAACGAGAGAGTCATAACTGGAATGAAGAAAAACTAAGTAGTATCAGGAAATCAGTGAATCCCCAACTACTTTGGGGGCTGGGGATGAAGTATGAACAGGTAATTTAAAAGCCTCATTTGTCTTATACCACCCTGATGTGGCAGTAGTGGAGCTCTGGTGACCCTGAGAATCTGAGCTTATAGCTAGGTGCATTTTATGTTGTTTATTTAATTCCCCTCTCTCTAAAGTCTGTGCTCAACATGTCCCTTCCACATATCATTTGACCTGCCCTTTACAGTCTGTAGAATCAAAGAAAGACACCTCTCCCCTCTGAGCTGAATGTTTGCAATATACTGAGTACATTTGCTCAAGCTTAAGAGGTCAGAGAAGATTTCTCAAGTTGTTCTGTCACAAAGCACTGTCCTTCAATCTCAGCCAGTCATCACAAAGGAACTTGTATGTGAAGGTGAAACAAATGCAAATCTTCCCCTTCTTTTATGATCCACTGATTAGACAGAGGCAAGAGCAAGCAGGAGCAGGACAAACTCTTTCTTCTTTAGTAGTATTGAGGTGATGTTGTCATCATGGCCCAGGATATATGCAAAAGGCAAGAATTCTTGTGGGTGATATCTTTTATTGGACCAATGATATGGTTGTTATAGACATAGATGAGTTTTCAGATAGCATAGTACCCTTCTGGCATCTTTTTTTTATTTATTTAATCACTGTTTTTTACTGGGTGAGTTTTCCTAAGTAAACAGCATATTTTAGAGTTTCTCCTGCTTTTTCTGGCCTAAACTAAACTAGAAGGTCACTTCTACTGCTCCTAAGCATGCTCTATTACTCAGGCACTAGAGGAGAGAGGTTTAACTGACAGATTTATTTACCCAGTTTAAGAACAACACAGATAGAAAAGAAAAAAAAAAGCCTGTACAAGAAAGCTGAAAGGACTGGCACACTTGATAATAGAAAGCTGGGCAGTGGGGTACCTCACTTAATGTATTTTAAAAGGGAGAAAGAAGCTAGTACTGGAACATATACACTTTGTCTGCTGTAGAATTATAAACCTTCAATTCAGAGCAGCTTCCAACAGAAGATTTTTAGGATTAGGATGAATAGGTTGCAGTTTGGGTAAAGAAACCTGAAGAAAGAATCCTTTCTTGGATGCTGCTTACGTATGCCAAAACCAAGAGCGCTTAGCCTCTGAACTATGGAGCCATAGCATCCAGCCTGCAGGGCCCCCCATAGGTTGGGCAATTTGGCAGCAGAGGAGCAGTAGCACTTAATACTGACACCCTTCCCCTGCTGCCAAATTCCCAAGCCCCATGTGGCTAGGTCAGGATTAAACCACATTCTCCCCCATGTGACAATATCAATTGATTAATACCCATGCAGTTGGGTCAGGACCACGCTATGCCCTCCTATCCTGTGTGGCTGGATCAGGCCACTGCTGTACCTGCCCATGTGCCAAATGAGGTCCACAGCCAGATCCCATCTGCAGATGGATTGGGCACTCCCCATCCAGCCCATGAGGCAAAAAGTTTGGGCACCACTGACCTAAACTAAGCATTCCAAGTGGGATACTCTTGGAATTTGTTGTATGCAAGTGCTTGTGGTAGTGGGAAGGGAATGGCTTATTTATTATTGAAGTTTGCTTTCAGGCATAAAAAAAGGCTACTTTAAACTCCATGTGCCCCTGCATTGAGCCTAGCACATGCCCAAAGAGGAATTGCATTAACTGGACATGACTCACCCAACTTCTGTATAGATTGGGCACTTCAGCAGAGCTTTTTTGACACTTTTATCTAATAGCTGATTGAATCAGCTATTAGATAAAAATGCGAAAAAGCCCCAGTAAAGCGCTCAATCTATATAGATGCTGCAGAGCTGGGTTGAACTAACATGCTGCTGCTTCTGATGAAGCACATTTTCTTTCTTCCCCACATCTGTCAGCACCCAAAATGTCATATGGTATGTCTCTACTACATAGTTTGGGTGCTAGTAGCAGCAGTGCAGGCACAAAAGCATGGAACACACCGCATATAGCAAAACCCATCCAAGAAGCTGGGCAAATATTCAAAAATCCATGTTAAGCTCCATAGATACACTGCTAGCCATACCTAATGTCCACACGAGCTGCTACTACAGTACAGGTGGCCCCAGAATTCCACAATGGGCATCTGAAGCAACTTGAAGCAAGGTCTGCCTTTTTGAAAAGTGTCTGAACCTGTGTAACAGGGTGCCTGAAACACCCTGCCATGGAGAGAATAAAGGGGAAACAAAAAGAACAAGCAAGGGAAGCCATGGCGAGCCTGGATAAGAAAGACACCATGCTCCAAAAGATCAGAGGAGCCAGTTGGGACCACAGCGGATCAAAGTCTGCCACAGCAAATCCAACCACTGGGGTTCAAACCCGGGAAGAGGAGAATGGCGTGATCAAAGGAAAGGAAAAAACTGCACCAGAGAGGAAAAGAAGAAACAGATGGGCAACAAATGAGAGGCTGCCATGGCAGACCCAGCTGAGGAAAAGAGGATTTAAGGGATGCCAAGGAGGCATCCAGGGGGGAGAGAAAGCTCAGGAGCAGTGAGGAGAAGAACCAAGGACAGGCAAGGGGAGAGGACTGACCCCAGAGCCAGAGGAAGAGCTCTGGTCTCCCAACTTACCTGGTAGGAACCAAGTGGAGATTTGATCCAATGAAGAGGATCGGTGGGGGGACTGAGGAGGTAATTCAGCCAGTGAGTCAAGTAATGGTGAGTGAAGAGAACCGCTCTGGAGAGCTAGAGGAAGAATCAACGCACAGATGAAATTACTCACTGAGAGTGGGGGTGGAAAGGAGAAAGTCAGTCCCAGTCCCGGGAGGGAAATGGGGGACCTGAAGTAAGGGTTAGCAGTCTTGGGTCCCGAGCAGGGAAGAATGGAGCAAGCAACCACTGAACCAAAGACTCCAGTTGAAAGTCCTTCAGATGAAAGCAGGAATATTGGCCTCAGAGGCAAGTAACAATGCCCAGAACATCAGGTATGGTGAGGCCAGGGGATGAGGATGATGGAGCCCTGTGAAGAGCCACCAGCTTCCTGAGCCTAGGACCAACCTCTACTGTCTCCCAAGGGTGTCCAGATATATCTCCCATAACATAAAAAGTGTGGCAGGTGATCTTTCCAATGATAGGACACTATCACCTCAGTTAGGAGGCAATGTGGCTCTAGACAGCACTCTACCCATATCCTTACAACCTGATTGGGCCTCACACAACCTACCATAATGCAAAGGCCTGACTGCTCTGAGTAATGCATAATGAATCATTCATTCCACATATTTTAACTTTCTGCTAACAAACTGTCCTATGGGCAGGTCACATTAATCATAATCACGGAGTAATTTTCACAAATTAGTTTTGGTCTGCAACACCTTTGCCAGCAATTCATTGTGATCAATCACCATTGTACATTAACACATTGTTGGATAGCTTCAATTGGATGTGTGGGGAACATACCATTTTCCTGCTCCACCACTCAGAGTGAAACTAGTTACCTTTACATTTCAAAATTTGCTAGCTACAGATTCTCCACAATATTTCTTTTACTGTATCTGCTGACAATAAAACCATTCAGAAGGTGAGACCAAGGAAGACCTAAATGTAATGATTCCAGTTTGCCATTTCCTCTGACTATACTCATATGCAACTAAACTGTAACTCAGATGTAACTGAAGCAGTAGAGAGATTACCTCCACTCCTATCCCTGCTCACTCGGTCCTAAGAATTAGAGTAGATCATCTGCTGCTCTAACTTTTGTTACTGAGTAAGATCTGCAGTGCTCTTTACACCAGAAAGGGTTAGAGATAAGGGACTGTGGTCCTCCATGCTCATGCTCTGTAAAGAGCTGTGTCTTGGGTCATTCCTGACCACCTTCCTTTCCCCTCCCTCATGCCAAGGGTCCAGATGGAGGTGGCTAGAATAAGTCTGTATGGCTCTTTTCAGATGTTACATTTATGAAACGATTAGCATTTTAATTGGGCAATAAATTGTAACACAGCAAACATTCAGGAAATTTAACATGCAGTAAAAATGGCAAACTACTCACAGTAATGGTGAACCAGCCACAAATTTTGAACTACAATTCCTAATTTATGTCAATATCAGCATAATCTGTATTCCCAATTTTCTGAACTCCTGAAGCTTCCCCTGACATGCTTTGGCTGTCAGTTTAGTAGCAGATCAGAGCTACTGGGGCTATCTCTCCACTCTGGTCTCATGCTGGCACTCCTTTTCTTTCTGCTGTAGCTCACATTGGCAGTGTTTATCTTTGGGCTGGCACTGATCATTTCAGTCTGTAAGTATTCCATTTCTAAAATCAGCCTCTGTCTTCTCCCTCAGGCCCCCACCTCCACCACCATACTTCTCTTCTAACAACACTTTGACCTAATGACCAAAGTAGAGACTCTGCCCTGTGTTAAACAGGCTGCTGCCTCCACTGGTCATTTCCCCATTTACACCAAGGAAATAGTCACCAAGCTTGTGCTGTGGTGCTTGCAATTGTGTAAGTGGCAAATGCGCATCAGTGCACAGAAAATGGTGGCAGTGAGCTTTTGAACTAAAATGGTGCCATTTTCTGCACACTAACAGGCATTTTGCTACTTATACAACTGCAAGCGCCACAGCACAGTGCACATCAGCTTGCGTGCGGAGCAGACTCAGTTAATCAAATCTGCTCCAACCTGCCAGTTGCCAGCACGTCATGGGATGAAAAGGTATGTGTATAAATGCCCCAAGATCTTTCTTGATTGTTCTCTACTGATGTTTTTTACACCTATAAAATTACACTTCTAGATCTCACAGTAAAGTAAAACTAGTTATGCTTTTGTTACCTGCATCTCACATAATTCTACAGACTTGTTTCTTTAGCTGTGCATAACTTCTTTTCCTCTTCACCTTTTGCTATTTTTCCCCAGAAAGACAGACCCTTTTTATCCCCTCTTCTTTTTCTCCCTCTCGCAAAGAACTTGCTTTGTCTTTCTCTACTCCTGGCGCTTACTAGAAGTTCACTGCAGTTAGTAGGTCCCAAAAAAACTGCCACCAAATTTGTCACAGTTCTCAGGTTCACCACCTGTCAGACTCATTCATAGTTTCCTTGAGGGTATTACATGTCCTCCAGCCATCACCTGTTTCAAAACAAAAGCCAGTGGATCCTCAATCCCTACAGACTGTGTGCCCTTTTAGGCTGCAATCTTTTGCAGTATACTGTGACCACCTTAGCAGGTCTGGCTTCAGTTCAATACCTTCCATTCTGTTCTCTGATCAGAGCATTTTTTACACATGTACCTGACATAGTGCTGGGCACTTTTACTTAGCAAGCCACGCTAATTAAAAGTGCCTGGTGCCATGTCAGGAACACACGTATCAGCGGCACAGCATGCCTCTGCACTGAGAAAATGGCAGCAGTGCACTTTGAACTAAAGCACATTGAACGTGTTTTACCTCAAACCACATCGCTGCCATTTTTTCAGCATGGAGGTGCATTGCGCTACTGATACATGTGTCATGGGAGGCTGCCAGAGCACATCAATTTACATGCTCCAGCAGACTCGATTAGTGGAATCTGCTCCGATGCACTGAATTTCCAGCATGTCGAAGCAGGCTCCTCACATATGTGCAAGTACCTGTGGGGGCAGTGACTTGGCTATTCAGTCACCAGTCAGCTTTCTAAAAGCAAAGCCAAGCAATGCATTATTTATTCAGACCATGACCCATTTTAGAACATATTCAAAGAAGACAAATCTGAAGTCAAGAAACAGACAATATTCTGTGGAAGATGGGTGAATCTTCCATACACAGACCTAAAGTACTTCAGGTCCACCGAGGCCTGTCCCTATTAGTCACAGTCTCATGTCTGTCAGTTTTCAGATAATGAAAGAATTCTGAGTAAGTTGTTTATTAGAACCTTTGTTAAGCCAGGCTTTTGATTTTTCAATTCAGAGATGGGAGAGGGAGAGAGGGAGAGGGATTAAACCTCAAAAAAAACTTTAAAAAACCACACATGGGACTTACTTGCACTTCTTCAGCACTGGTGATCTGAATTTATTATTACCACTGTCTTTAGTTTCTCTTGAAAGTATCCCTGATCTTACTCATTTAGCCAGAAATACAATCACTAACAAACTCATAAAGATGCGTGTGACAGCATCAACATAATGGACAAAAGTTCATGAATGCAAAGCCTGTGTCATAACTTGTCCTCCTCCTATAACTCATCTGCATCTATACCTCTCAAAATGATTGTCCATTGCCACCGGCTTTTGTCCAGAAGATAATTTGAGGATCCTGTTGATTTATGACCATTTCATGGTTTAAATCCATTTGACTTAACTGACTGGAACAAATGCCACATACAAAATAGTTCACAGACAATTGAGGCTTAGTTTCTCAGACCTTCTTTTATAAACTCTCTACTTCAGAACCTCTCATTCAAAACTTCAGGGTCAATGTCAGTGACTTCCAAGCTGTTTCTTTATCAAATAAAAGTTGGTTGCACTTGTAAAATGAGCACAACAGCTGCTGTTTCATGAGCAATTCTGGTGTAACATGCAGAATTGCATCATCTAGATTCTCTAGTACTTTTACAAAACTGCACAGGTGCAGACAGAAGCCTCTTTGAGCAGTGGAAGGGACAAAGAGACTGGGTCTTGAAGTCATACCTGAATCCCTTTCTATTTTCTTACTCTTACAACAGCTGCTCACATACTGTAGTCCTAGTGTACAGCATTTATTAAAAAAACAAAACAAAACAAAACAACTACTGATTACAGGAAACCCTTACTATTCACAGGTTCAGCATTCGCGGTTTCAAATATTCATGAATGCTGAACCCACTTTTTAAATACACTTAAAGGAGCTCCCCAGGAGCTCTGTACTTGCTGCCACTGGGCTCCCACCGCCACCACCTGGCTCCTGACACTGCCAGAGCAGCCATGCCCCCAGCCACCAGGGGCACTGGGTTCATGAAGGCAAACAGCGCTCATGAACACAGTGCCTTATTCGCAGATTTTGCCATTCGCGGGGGATACGAGAATGTATCCCCCGCAAATGGCGGGGGTCGCCTGTACCTTGTTCCATATAGTTATCCTGCAGAGCTTTATGGAAGCCCTGAAGCCCATCATGCATATAGTTTCATAGTTGGTGGAGTCGGAAAGGACTAAGCAGATCATCAAGTCTGACCCCCTGCCATGGGCAGGAAAGGATGCTGGGGTCAAATGACCCCGGCTAGGTGGCTTGTCTAACCTCCTTTTGAAGACCCCCAAGGTAGGGATGAGCACCACTTCCCTTGGAAGTTGGTTCTAGCTCCTAGCCACCTGGACTGTGAAGTAGTGCCTCCTGATATGTAGCCTGAATCCACTCTCAGTCAACTTATGGCTGTTGTTCCTTGTTACCCCACTAGTGCTCGGGCGAACAGGGACTCTCCCATTGCCTGCTGGTCCCCCCGGGCAAGTTTATAGGCAGCCACCAGATCTTCTCAGCGTTCTTTTGTGGAGGCTGAACAGGTTCAGGTCCTGTAGCCTCTCTTCATAGGGCCTTCCCTGCTGCCCCTGATCATGTGAGTGGCCCTCCTCTGGACCCTCTTATGCTATCCATCCCCTCCTGAAGTTCGGCACCCAGAACTGGATGCAGTACTCCAACTGCAGCCTAACCAGTGTCTCATAGAGAGGGAGAATCACCTCCCTGGGCCATCTCATGATGCTTCTATGAATACGACAAGGTATGGCTAGCCTTCCTGACCACATCCCTACATTGGCGGCCCATGTTCATCTTGGAATCAATAGTGACACCAAGATCCTTTTCTGCCTCTGTGCTGACAAAAAGGGTGTACCCAGCCTGTAGGTATGCTGCTGGTTCTTACTTCCCAGTTGCAACACCTTGCACTTGTCCGTATTGAAACCCATCCTAGTCTCATCTGCCCACCTCTGTAACCTGTCCAGATCCAGTTCTAGCCTGTCCCTTTCTTCTAGCATGCTCACTTCTCCCCACATCTTAGTATCATCTGCAAACTTGAACAAGATGCTTTTCACCCCTCACCCAAATCGCCGATGAAGATATTGAACAGTGCGGGCCCGAGGACTGAGCCCTGGGGAACCCCACTGCCCACATCCTTCCAGGCCGAAAATGACCTGTCCACCACTACTCTCTGGATGCGGCCCTCCAGCCAATTTGTGACACATCTGACTGTGCAGGCATTGACACCACAGTCGCCTAATTTTTTAATGAGGATGGGGTGAGATACAATGTCAAAGGCCTTCCTAAAGTCCAAAAAGACTACATCCACAATGACACCTGCATCCATGGCTTTTGTGACCTGGTCATAGAAGGCCACCAGACTGGTCTGACAGGACCTGCCTCTAATGAACTCATGTTGATTGCCCCTGCTGGCCCCTTGCAGATGTGCTCCTGGATAATTTTCTCAAAGAGCTTCCCCAGGACCGAGGTAAGACTAACGGGCCTATAGTTTCCAGGGTCCTCTTTCCTCCCTTTTTTGAAAATGGGGACCACGTTGGCCCTTTTCTAGTCCTCTGACACCTCACCAGAGCACCATGAGTGTTCATAAAGCTGTGCCGGGGTCCTGCAATGACCTCTGCCAATTCCCTAAGCACTCTGGGGTAGAGATCATCAGGACCTGCTGATTTGAACATGTCTAGTCCCTCCAGGAGTTTCCGGACTAGGTCCTCACTGACCCTAGGCCTGGTTGTGCCTCCCCTGGGTCTGTCCAAAATCCCAGTGGGGGGGAATGTCCCTATCCCTGCTCAGAAAAATGGAAGCAAAGAATCTGTTAAAGAGATTAGTTTTGTCATCTGCTGCTACCACCAGATTACCAAGCATGTCCTGCAGAGGCTATATTCATGTCGCTGATTACTAACCTATATTCATGTCACTGATTACTTCTCCCCAGATGAACATATATTTGTTACTGTCTTTGGACATTCTTCTTGGATACTGAATCATAGAAATTAGGGCTGGAAGGGACATCGAAAGTTTGAGTTGAACCCCCCTGCTCTGGCCAAGAATACTGCTGAGATCAAATGATCCCAGCAAGGTGTCAGTCTTCTTGAAGACCTCCAACGTTGAGGACTGCAACACTTCCTTGGGAAGTCTATTCCAGATTCTGGTCACCCTTACCATAAAGAAGTTCTTCCTTATATCCAACCTGAAACCATCCCCTAACAGTTTATGACCATTGATCCTTGTCCTCCCCTGGGGCACCCTAGTGAACAGTTTTTCTCCCAGCTCCTGATAGTCACCCCTTACATACATATAGATGGCCACCAAGTCCCCCCTCAGTCTTCTCTTCCTCAGGCTGAAGAGTCCCAGATCCCTTAGTTTTTCCTCATGGGCTAGGGACAGACATTACACATAAACTGATTTAAGTGATCAGAAACTCATTTAAACTGTAACAGAACAAATGTTCAGTGCAAATAAACCAGTTTGAAAATAGCTGAAACTGGTTTGAGATAAACCTGGTTGAATGTAGTATCAGACTTAATTGATTTGAGTCAAACCAGCCCCTGCCCTCTGCTCCCTGGCTGGAGCTCAGCAGAGACTGCAGGCATCTGCCTGGCTTCCCCCTGCTTCCCCTCTTGTCTCCCCATCCCTTCTGCCTTACACAGACATGTCTCAGCATTAGCTAGCTGATCACATGCTGGCTACACTCCATGCTGTGGCAGACAGGACAAAGGCAGAATCAACAGGTAGCTGGTAATGTCCTTCTATTGTTTTCTTAATGGAGTAATAAACACTGAGTTAGGGGTGATAAACACTGTGTTATCGATTCCCTGCTGGGCTGGTCAGAAGGAGGGGTAGAAATCCCTCCTTAATCAGAGCATACTTCCAGGGCCTGACCATGCTCCCCCCACTCAGCTCAACACTGTAGAAGGGAAAGGAGAGCTGTTCTAATGCCCCCTGGCTTCTAGCCTGAACCACTGCAGGCATGTGCCTACATTTCTGGTATGTCTATGCAGCTACAACCTGATTCAGCCTAGCCAGGTTAGACTAACCTGAAAAGATTGAATCAGTTCAGGCTCAGGCTTTTTGAATGCCTGTCCCTAGCTATAAGGTTTGTCCTCCAGGCCCTTAATCATTTCTGTGGCCCTTCTCTGGTCTCTTTCAAGATTCTTCACATCAAACCCTGAGGTATTCAACAAGACATTCTTCACCGCAACTAAGGACAACTGATCAGGATTGCATTCAGAACCCATCAGCATGGTTAATTGGCAGTAGGAGATAACACTGATTAATCAGGATCACTGCAAACATATACGAAGGTGAACAACCTCCTTCATGAGCAGCTCCATTAACTTCTGTGTGCTTGCTAGTATGCACAGTTACTCACCTGTGCAAGTGCCTATAGAACTTGGATCTAAGTCACTTCTGATTTGTTCCATACTTTTAATACCCAGCTTCAAACCTGACCTTTCCCAAAAATATATTATGCTTTTTCTGATGGACACTGAATAACTCTTCCTTTACTCATTGATAGCTGCTGCTGTACCTACACAAGTGAAACATAACATATAGCCTATCATTCAGTCTTTACTCTGCACAAGAACAGAGAATTGCCACCTGTTCACTTGCAACTCCACAACACTGACACTGATAATGCTCAACTACTGGCTCTTTGCAGAGGTATAAGCAAATCTAAAAGGTCCTGCTCATCACCATTTTATATATCCATCTGCCTTGTGAGTAATGTATTCAAAAGCTTTGGTGATTAAAATATTAAATGGGAACACTAGTGACTATGAAAAAAGGCTTAATTAGCAATGTATTACATAAGTTCTGATGTTGATTTTTTGGTGTGTGACTTCGTCCCAAACCATGCAGGCTAACAGATAAACAGAATAAAGGAGCACTACAGTTTGTATTATACTGGTAAGAACTTCCATATCAGAGGCCAGAAGTGCCAGAACAAGATCTTTACTAGAGCATTTTAACAGCTGTCAAAGAAAAAAAAAGTACATTTTGAACATGAGGGAGACATATTCTGCATAAAGAGATATGAAACTGGAGACAGTAATAGTCTTATATACAAGAAAAGAATTTGTACCTCTAGTACAATGCCCAAATCACTGTTTTAAAAACCCTATTTTGTATCAGAAGTATAATAAACCTTCATATACTACAGAATATATAAATTATATACATAATTTAGTCTGACACTTGTAAGAAATTATACTACAGGCAACCGGCACCATTCGCAGGGGATATGTTCTCAAAACCACCCACAAATGGTGAAATCCGTGAATAGGGCACTGCATTCATGAACGCAGTCCCCAGGGAGCTCCTGTAAGTGTGTAAAGTGTATCTAAAATGCAGTTTCGGCATTCACGAATATTTGAAACCGCGAATGCCAAACTTGCAAATAGCGAGGGTTTCCTGTATAGTTAATGCGGGAATGTTTTAATGACTAACATCAACCAGGTCCTTGATCTACAGACAATCATAGACCTCATAAGAAGCTGATAGTGTCACTATAAAGTATATTTTTTAAATGGAAGGATCAATTAAATAATCTTCATATAGTGACTGTGAAAATAAAAAGTTACCACCCAACAAATGAGCCAGAGAGAAAAGGTGTAGCAGGATATCAAGCCTTATGGTCTGAGGCCATTCCCTAAGAATGGTGGAAAGGGTTTGTTTGTTCAGGTTAAAAAAGAAAGCCAGCCAAAAGAAAGGGCAACAGAAAGACAAGGTTCCTTGGTTGTGACAGGGACAAGCTCCCAAGCCTTATCTCAGTAACGGCCCGCTCCCTGTCTAAGGGCAAACCATCTGCCTTGCTCTCCTGCCATGCCTTGTTGTAATTTAATTAAGGTGTTAATTAGCCAGAAGGATGCCCTTGAGCACCCACTGTTAAAGGGTAATACATGCATGCTCCAACCACCTCTAAACGCGTCCCATGACTCACGGATACCATCCTGTTTGTTTATACTGCTCTAGCTTGCAGTCGGTTCAAACTCAGACCTTTGTATGGCCTCTAACATACTTCCCTGTTTGGGCCTCACTCATTCCACCCCCTCTCACAGGGGTCTCTGTCACTCTGCCCATCTCTGGGCCAAATACATGCTGCCCTGCTCCCTTGAGCAGCTCCCATAGGCCTTCAGGCTTGTTCTTGCACTCTTAAGTAGCCCTGGCTCAGCCTCTGGGGTCCTTTCCTTGGCCCTCATCTGAGCAGCGACTGCTTGATTATCCAAACTTCGAGCTGACTCTGCCCTTAGCCCCTCACCAGGCTTCATATCATTCTTGCCCCTCCTCCCTTTGGGGCTCACTTTCCGCCCTCTCACTAAGGCTTGGGATCCTCCATCTCTTCAGGCTCAGGTGTCTTCCCATGGTGTGCCTGACCCACCTCACCAGGGTCCTCCACCCCTTTAGTACTCAGGTGCTTCTACAAGCATGCCTGGCCCCCTGTTAGCTCATACACTACCCACCGGACAGTGGGGGCTAGAGTTATTAAGACACCCCCATCTGCCTTTCACTGGAGAGGTTAGTGGTCCTGTTATTTAGATGACACTGCCCCACCACAGGCAGTCCCACCAGGCCTACCTACCTGCAGGGTGCAGTTTTAGGTCATGCCTAGGACCAGAGGCCTCTAGCCATCCCTATAGCCCCTTCCCTTACCTCCAAGATGTTCCTGGAGCAGTAGCTCAGCCAGGTAATATTTCTCCCTTGCTGGCTGGCAGTAAACTGCTGCCCCAGCCATGAGAGCTGGGCATTAAAATGGCAGCCCTAATCAGGCTCCTGCTGGCTGCCTGCTCCAGCCCTTAAAGAGACAGAGCACCATATTTGCTCTATCACACTTATGTACAGAACTAACTGGAGGGGAAAACTTGGAAAGTATGACCAAGAAAACTGCCTGCTGTTTTTGTTTCTACTTCACTGAAGAAACAGGACTTCATGTATGTTCTTTGTAAAACAGGATTGCTGAAACAGAAATCTGAGGCATTTGCATGGAACCACTCTTAATAATTCATGTAGGTCCAGGTTAAAGGATTAATTAATTTAGAGACTGAGAAGAGCAGTGCTTATGCTCTATTCAAGTGCAAAGGAACTTGGGATTCAATGACTGAATACCCTAAAAAGGCAATGTGGCGGGTGGCTAACAGGGACAGCACCATTTAGATCAGGGGTGGGCGAAAGGGTGGATCCAGCCAGTGGCCAAACTCCATTTCCCAGCAGCCCCTACCTGTGCCATTCCAGCTATTCTCCATAGAGACCCCAGGAGAAGCAGGACCCTGACAGCAAGGGGGTAGGGTCTCCACGGAAACTGGCCCAGCCAGCAGTGGCACACCCCTGGGGCTCTACCCTGACCCTGGGGCTCTACCCTGATCACAGCTCTACCCTGACCCTGGAGCAGCTCCTCAACCAGCAGCATGCCCTGCAAACACCACTCTGGCCAGTCTCCATGGAGACCCTGGCTCCATGCTGTCATGGCCCCACCACTCCTGGGGTCTCCATGGAGACCAGCTGGAGCAACATGGGCAGGTTTTGCTGGGAAATGAAATCTGCCATAGCCTGTACTTTGTCTACCCCTGATCTAGATATTGCCTTCAGCACTTAATTAAGTCTGTATACTGACAATAGCCCCTGATAATATATAGTTTTCGTACTCCCAGCATCCTCTCATTATTCCATGCTCACAAGCTGGTTAGCAGAATATGGCAGAACCTAGCTGACCTTGGCTGGGGAAGGTGCAGAAAAGGGAGTGCTGGCTAGGCACTCTTTTTGCAGATTCTTAATAAAGTCTCTAAAATGTTATACATCAAATGTACGCTAATTAACCTCCACAGGTTAAATCTTGGTCTGGCTGAAGGCAGTGGCAAAAGTCCCAATGACTTCAGTGGAGACAGAAATTTACTCAGTGACTTTTAATGAATCACAATAGCAGGAAAAATAAACAACTAAAATTATTTCTGTTGGCTCCACAAAAGTATCTTTGTTTATAAGCTAAGCACTTCTTTCATGTATTCAGTTTCCATCCAACACCATCTGCAGCTGCTGCCAGCTGACAAGTCTTTTGACTCTGCTAACTGTGACATTAGACTTAAAAGGTGCAGTGACCATTCACAGTCAAAGATCCATAGACCACATTATTTAAGCATGAAACTATGGGAGGCCTCAGGAATGGGAACTAGGGGTAGGCGTGGAAAATAAGACTCTTTGCTGTGCTTCTCTTCCCCAAGCAGCAGACATTTAATCTGATAAACTGCATCACTGCTACTAGTGCTTGAAGTTGTAGGAATTCAAGTCTTGCACTTGCATTATCCACACTGGGGAAGGTATTTGCATAGTTACATGTAGTCAGCCCAAAGGCAGTATGGCTGTTGCAGTGGGCATGTTGACAATAGGGAAAGCCTCTGTGGGAACATGGCCTATCTTGATTTTAGATATTTTGAGCTAGGAAGCTGACCTCCCAGCCACTCCTGCAGTTCCTGAACTATTCCCACATGAGGAGGGAATTTCAAAAAAAACCCCAAATCAACAAAGCAACAAGCGTTGATGCAAAGTGTTGAGTTCCTGCAAACTGCAAAGTCTTGAGTTTTTAGACTCCCAATCTTCTTCATGGGAGAATACCAAGATACCAGTTGGCTC
Source organism: Crocodylus porosus (assembly GCF_001723895.1). Classification (NCBI taxonomy): domain Eukaryota; kingdom Metazoa; phylum Chordata; order Crocodylia; family Crocodylidae; genus Crocodylus; species Crocodylus porosus. The sequence goes on along the minus strand of NW_017728886.1, from coordinate 210,958,637 downwards.
TTAGGAACCAGTGTAAGGGTGCCTATAGACATGCAGTAACACTGCTCCAATGCACTGTAATTACAGCACATCAGAACAGACTAGATTAATTGAGTCTGCTGTAGCATGCTAATTAGCATGATCCAGAAGCCCCCATATCTCATGTATTTAGCATCCCACACTTACAAATGGCAGTGGGGGCACTTTAACTAAAGCTTGTCATACATGTAAATAGGCTACCCTATCTACAGGGTACATATGCTTAGGGACAACCAACATGGGTTCATTAGAGGCAGATCCTGTCAGACCAACCTGGTGGCCTTCTACGACCAGGTCACCAAATCCTTAGATGCAGGGGTAGCAGTGGACATAGTCTTCCTGGACTTCCAGAAGGCTTTCGACACCATCTCTTACCCCG
>NW_017728886.1:210927677-210957670 GCF_001723895.1 Crocodylus porosus | reverse complement strand
ACTAGTCAGAGGGGACCAGCAGGCTTTGGGGGAGTCCCTGTTCCCCCGAGCACTACCAGGAGTGACTAGAAATAATGGTCACAAGCTGGCAGAGGGTAAATTCAGATTAGATATCAGGAGGTGTTACTTCACTGTCAGGGCAGCTAGGATCTGGAACCAACTTCCAAGCAAAATGGTGCTGGCTCCTACCCTGAGGGTCTGTCGCAGAGCACCTCGGTGCTCTGCTTCTATAAAGAGGGGAGGTGTGTAGCAGAGCACTGAGGTGCGTGCTACTTATGAAGCAGTAAGTAAGGAGCCCAGCTGTAGGTTGCCAGGGCAACCAGTAGAAGTCAGCTGACAGGAAGGGGCAGGGCCTGGCTCCTATATAATTCCCAGGCTGAGGCCAGGCAAGCAGTTTCCTGCCAGCAGCCCTAGAGAAAGGAGTTCTGCCGGACTGAACAAAGAGGAGATGCTTGACTGCAAGTACAGCTTTGAGACTGGGGGAAGGATAGAGCACCCCGGATGTGGAGGGACTAATGTTATAGCCAAGCAGCTCAAATCTATGTTGTAGCCAAGAGGCTTGAGTTTCTGTTTACTGTTTACCACCAGAGGACCGGGTGAGGCTATTAGGGTTTAGAGGAGAACTCATAGGGGCTCCACGGTAGCATGGGGACCCCAGCGCCAGAGACGGCGCAGCATTCGGGGGTGCACTGACCTCAGACCCAAGAAGGGGAGTGGAGAATCAGAGGCCAGGTAAGGCCGAGGCTGCCTGAGCCCTGAAGGTGGTTCAAGACCCCGAGGAGGAGATTTGGGGCCAGGCATGGCTACAGCCACCTGAGCCCCAAGGCTGCGGAAGCCCTAGAGCAAAGGGGGCAGCAAGAAGCCCTAGAGCAAAGGGGGTAACATGAAGCCCTAGAGCAAAGGGGGCAATGGGAGGTCCTAGAGCAAAGGGGCGGAAAGCCAGAGTGCCTGTGGGGTGCAGCTGTGAGGCAAGGCAGTGGAAAGCCACAGTGCCTGTGGGGTGCAGGTTGCAGGACAAGCCAGAGTGCCTGTAGGGCGCAGACAGTGAAACAGACCAAACATCGTCTGGTACGTCAGCGAGGCTTGGGGCATGGTACAGGGGTGGTTGGAGCCACGCATCACCCATAAGGCCGGGGTGCACGGAAACCCCATTATAAAAACAGAACACGTGACAGCAGGAGAAAACCGTGTCCAAGAGGTCGAAAGGCAGCCTCCCTTTAATATTTAAGATCAAGACGTGGCAGGCAAGATTTGAGGGTGCTTGAAGTAAATTTGGCACGATAGGGGCGCTAGGGGAGATCATGGCCACCCCTAGGACCCCGCTCCGTGACAGGATATTTAAGACAAGGCTAGACAATCACCTTGCTGGGGTCGTTTGACCCCAGTACTCTTTCCTGCCATGGCTGGGGGTCGGACTTGATGATCTGCTCAGGTCCTTTCTGCCCTGCTAACTATGAAATTACAGCAAGCTTGTCGAACAAGCTTTAGTTAAAGCGCCCCACCACCATTTTGAAGTGTGGGATGCTAAACACGTGAGATGCCGCATAGTGCTTTAAATAGAGTGGTTCTCAGAGCCATTCTAATTAAAACTTCCTCCACCCCCATTCCCAGAGCATGTGTAGAGACACCCAAAGACTGTTTTGTAAAACAGTTTTTGGTTTCCTTCACCATTTCGTTCAATTGTCTCTGCATCTGGTTCAGGAGCAAATAACTTCACATTGGTCAGACTAATGGCTCTGAGTCAAAAAAGAGCAGAAGTCAGAACATGAAACCTTTGTTATAGGAGTGCATCCCTATGTTTTTTTAATCAAGGTTTATGATGAAACCAAGGACCATTGAGGTTTAGATATGCTGAAAGCTGCTTGTATGCCATGGAAATAGAATTCTGTAGCTTTTAAAATAAATGGAGACACAGACTTTTGCAATAATTTCCCTTTGTATTCCATGAAGCACAGGATGAAACCATTCAGGCATTTTATGGTCAATATTCATACCAAATCAATATTGTTAATTGCAATGATCTTAAGATATTATTTAATGTGATAAAAGCTGAAGCATTTATCTTCCTACATTTAAAATTTCATTTAAGAAGGGAAAGACATTTTATCCCAACTTTATTCATTTTGCCCTATTCGGCTAGTCTTTTTCTTGAAAAAGATGGATCTTCAAATTGTTTTATTTCTAATAGTATTGTGAGGGTTTTCTATGCATTCATCTCCATGCTGCTCTAAGATGGCTTGCATTGCTTAACTCCTGTCAAAGATTTCGGTACAGCTCTGGAAACAGGTTTGTTAACTTGTGCTCCCTCTGCTGGATCTGCAGAAGCTGAGTGTAAAAATACTATATCTTTACATTTCAGTGGTTCTCAACCTTTTTAGATTTGAGGCACTCCTTGGAGGATGCCAGCTTTTCGTTTTCACTTGTTTTTTTCCTACAGAAAAAGAATAGATCTGTTTTTATGTTGCAAAGAACACAGAAAGACCACCACAGGTCAGAATATTTTTAACACTGTGGATTCCTATTTTAAATCTCTGGATTCTTCTTGTGAATCAAGTGTGCATACCTAACAGTGCTAACATTGTGTGGCAACCCTTAACACTTGAAAAGATTTCAAAGCACCCCAAGGTACCATGATATTGTGGTTGAGATCACTGCTCTGCATTTATTATGGTGCTTCACCATAACACGATCAACACATTTCAAAGCACAGAACAGCTCAAATGTTCAAACTTCCACACACTTTGAAAGAATTTGTATCCTGGGGGTGAAGTGTACACAGTAGTTTTCAAATTTATTCCATCTAGTTTCCAAAGAATAGACTCGCAGCAGCTCTTTATAGGTATTACATTAGTGTCTGTTCAGTAAGTTGGTAGCTATTATGCTTTTTAAAAAAGGAAACTCGTTTCTTATAGTATTTTATAATTTTTTTCTAAAATTATTGGATGGATCGCAATTTATTTTAGATCATGGTGGCCAACCTGCAGCATGAGTGCTACAAGTAGTACAGGCAGCCTCTCTGTGTATCACACTGCATATCAGAGAGGAGACAGGCAGCAGACAGCAAAGGGAGCAAGGGGAAGAGCAGCAGATCAGGCATGGAACCTGGGACAGGAAGCAGAAAACAGCAGTGGATTGGTTGTGGAGCAACAAGCAGAGCAGCAGATCAAGCAAGGGAAGGAGACTGAAGTGATGCTTAAGACAGTGTGGGGCTAGTTTGTGGCACTTCTGCCAAAATGGTTAACCCCTACTGGTTTAGACTGAGTCATCTTCAGACATTCTAATTAATTATTTTTAAAAAATATTTCCTATGTCTTTCTTCCCTACCCCCTCTACATTAGTCCTTACACCCACATTATTGTCCATTATTTGCATTTGATCTCATGCTGCTGAAACAAAAATCTGGTTTGGCACATTTGGCTTCAGAAATAGTATTCTTTTACTAGTTCTTAAATTCTCAAATGGAGTCAGGCTCTTTAAAAATCCCCAGTTCCAGCACTTCATCCTCTTATTTTGTATCTACTTGAAAAATTTTGGTCTTAACTTTCATTCTAACCTCCAATTTTGCTATTCTAAATCATTTTGCTCTTTCATAGCATAATCTTTCCAAGTCGTTCTCTCTACCTAATATTTTATATACACCTTTAACCGTGACTACATTTTACTTATTAATCTGCATTGACCTTTTGTTGCATCTTTCTCATATTTATTATTAAATGGCATTGCAGAACTTTTATATGACCTTTGCAAGCATCATATTAGTGTACTTTAAACACTTTCCATTTGTCTTCAGCTTTCTTTCCTTTTACTGCCCTATTAAAAAAAGGAAAAAAATCTGCTGCCTTTAGGGAAACTGATATAGAGAGAATGTGCAATACTCTCAGGGATTTTGACAGGAAATTAATGTATGTATAGGAAATCTGATACAGAAAAGTGACACATGTTTTAAACATCCCTTGAATAATGGTTGCCAGGTGCTGAGATTTTTGTAGATAAAACATAGTGATGCGCCCTGAGCCAGGTTCTCTGTGTTGCCCAGAAAGCACCGTTACTACTGTGGTATATGCAAAGAAAAAAGAAAGAAAATCCTGGATCCAAATACACCCAAAATTTGGGAGGAAAGGAGAATTAAAGGACAATTGCTAAATCAATTATAAATTGAATTATAATAAGGAAGTCCCAGCTGTGCAGCTCAGTTGCACTATTCATTTGAATGACTGTTTCAGATTTAGTTTTCAAATTTTTCACTTTAGCCTCTTCAGAAAGATAAATAATATTTAATACTGAAAGCAAAGCTTTGTTAAAAACAAAAAAGTACAAGGTATTCTTCAAGTACTGTAAGTAAACAGTGTTGGCTGGAGTGTTAGACATGAACATTTCCATTTATCACATATACAATAAAAAAATGTTGTAGAAAATAATTTCAAGCATTCTATCTCCTGCACTTCCCCACCTACACTGAATAAATATGAATTACAGGTTGGTTCCTGCACTATAGGTAGACCTGTGGCAGCCCAGCAGTCTCTCCTACATCTCAGAGGGTACAGTCACAGATCTACGTGTACCAAGGAACAGTTCACAAGTTCTGCTATCCTATCTACAGCAAGCAAACATCCAATACACGTAAGTTCACATTTCACTTTCTGGAGTCATCCTCTAATGCACATCTGTTTATTCCAATAAGTTTGTTTGACAAGGTTCTGTACTGTTACAGTGTTTTAATAAGTTTGACAGGGAGTGTCACAGGCCGGCTAGACACTGTGAGCATATCAGCCATTAGGTTGCTGGGTTCGGGATTGAGGAGGCAAGTTGGGAGTGAAGTAAAGGCAAATTTACTTATAGCTTAACATACAACAGTTAACAAAAAGGTTAATGTGACAAATAGTACAATTTAAAGAGCTAATAGTAAATAATAACAACAGATAGACAAAATGACAAAGATTTCCACATGGGGTTGGCAACTTATCAGTAGTCCCTCTATGCTAGGTGCGAGCCAAGTTGTTCCAGTGAAGTCAGGCGTCCCCAATCAACACTGTCTGAGGGGTCACCGGGAAGGTCCCTAGGTCAGGATCTGGTCCTTGCTGACATTGGGAGTCCGGGGTTCAGGCTTGGTACAGCGATGGTCCTTCTGTCCCGTCCTTCTAACTGGTCACTTGACATACATGTTCCTTTATGCCTTATCTTATGCTAATCTGTTGGCTTTAGAACCAATTACAATCTTGCCCTATAGCTGTTACCCTATGGGAGTAAAAGGTGTTAGAAATTATCATGAAAGGTTACCACCCAAACTCAGGTTCACCCAATAAGCAAATTACACCACATTACTTTGAGTTTTGAAATTAGCATTACTCTGCCCAAACTTAACCCCTTGGTTTCTTATTCCTTGGAGTTGAAATATACAGAGCATTGCATTCACAAACGTGCTGCTATTCTTGGGTCTCAGCAACTACCTTTAAAAGTATATTATTAATGTTGTGAAGCACTAAAACATTTAGAAAATGTTTAGAAAGGTCAGAATTAAGGTTACCTTAATTTGGCCTTCTTATGTTATGCATTATGATATAGTCTATACTTACATATTATTATTTCCTCCCACATAGCCAGTACCATGCTTAGTTCATAGGGTAGTCAATACTCGCTTAGCAAGCAGCTATTTGGTTTTTCTCATTTTCTCTGCTAAAATGTAAGTCTATGCTTCACAGCATTGGGGTTCTAGAACTCTTCAAAAAAAAGTATGTCAGACTTTTTTAATGTGGCAGAACAATATATTTCATCCAACCTTAAATCTTTAAAAAAACCCAGCTTCATCATTTTACTTGAAGTATTTTAAACACACGCAAACCCAAAGCTGGATGAAGATGCCTGTGTAGCACATTGGGGTCTCAGGAGCAGCTGTGTTGCCTCCTGGTAGCTCCCCACCATGCCCCACTATCCCTCTAGGATGCCTTCCCTTCTGTCTTACCTGCCATGCCTTGATGGAATAAGACTAAAGGGAGGCTGCCCATGGGTCTTCACATGGGCCCCAGTCCAACTGGACCCCCACTGGGGTTCCCCAACACCCTACTGGTCTCTACTACACTATTCCCAGGCCCCTCACTGGGCCACTGGACCCTTCTGGTCCCACTACACTATTTCCAAGCCTCACATTGGGCCTCACAATTTCCAGGCCCCTCGCTGGGCCTCTCTACAACTGTGCCACTACAGGGCATCTACAGCTTTCAGGGCTAATTGTGCAACTCCATTCCTCCCCTACACCATACCGCAAACCTCGTGGCCATTACTGCCATGCTCTTCACTTGCTGGGGCTTCATCCTCCTCAGCTGCCACCCCTTTCCACTTAGCTAGGCATTCTAGCCCAGGTCCACTGTGTCAGACCTACCTTTGGGGCACCAACTCTGGTCTAGCCCTTTTAGGCATTGGGCCTCTGGCCCCTTTGTGGCTCTGTGGCCTCACGGTCTGCTGCCTTTGGGCTCAACCCTTGCTTGAGCATTGAGCCTGCCCATGGCAGGGCTCAAGGCGATCGTATGCCCCACAGGCATTAATGGGACCTTTGTACACTGCCCCTTATAGTCCCAACCCAAACTGCCAGTGTACAGCTTCAACACAAACACTAAGCCCCTGGGCTATAACCTAAACAGTCCCCTCCAAGCCCACCAACATCCACACACAAAGAGAAGCAGCCCTCTTCCCCTTTAAAAGGGAAAACCTTCCCTCACTTTTTGTGCCAGCATACCTCCTGGCCCTCACGAGCTCCCTGAGCTTCATTGGGGTGCCACAGGCGGAACAGCAGTCAGTCTAGCATCCCCTGGTAACTCTCCCGGGCAGGAGCTCCTACCCCTGCAGCTGGCAGGGCTAAACTAACTTTCTAACTCAAGGCTTATATGCCTCCCAGGGCCATGCCCCTCCTGGTCAGCAGAATACCCTGGGCTGCCCGCAAGTGCCTGATAAATTGGCCTCATTGCCCCAGTGCCACAGTGACCACAGCTGCTGCACCCTGCCTGGCCTGCAGTGTCCCCTCGCTGGTCTACTTGTCTTAAAGGAACAGAGAGCCCCAGGCTCTCTGTTGCAGCTAATACGTATATTTATAAACTGCAGTGGTTCTCAACTATTTTAAACTCAAGGTACCCCTTATTAAATATCAAGGCCCCTTCCTCCCCTCCCCCTCCCCGGAAACAGCAGCTCATAGCTTTCACTCAGTTTTGACTATGGAAATTGAGTAATTCTTCTGTTGCAAGGAACTCCAGATGACCAGAGTCAGGATGTTTTTGGTACTAGGGATTCCGATTTGAAAGATCTGGGTTCATCTTGTGTATCACATGTAAGTGTTTGCACACATCACAGTGCAAATATTGAGTGGCACCACACAGCACTTTCACTGAGAATCACTGAATTAAAGGTTAGCTAAGGGGAAAGAGGGCCTTATTATGGGAAATGTTGAATAACCTTGCAACGGCTGGGATTTACTATTCTCCTAAAATATATAAGCATATCTGGTCTTTGTTTACCTGGATTGTTTATGTGGTACTAAGACGGCCATGAAAACAAGCTGTGTACCAGAATCCATCATCCAGAGGCTCTTGCCCCTGCATTGTCTAGGCTGATTCTTCAGTTTCTGAGGTCTGAATGCAGCTAAAGTTACAGGGCCTTGAGAAACAGTAAGTAAACACAATACGTGATCACTGTGAAAGTAAAGAGAACATTTAGCACCCCACCACATCAGTCTTCAGATACAATTTTATTTAAATAAATATTTTGGGAAGTAATTATATTTATTATAAATTTTATATGTATTATGTTTATTTGAAAAATATGGCTAACTTTTACTTTAATACATACATTGGTACACTAATTACGCAGTAAAGTGACACAGTATTTAGAGTACTTGCTATATGAAATCAGCCTATAATGAACTTCTCTTTTCCTGTTATTGTTTAGTCCTGATACAAGCATAGAAAAGCTTCTTGCCTACGCATTAGCATTCCCACAGTGAATGAGTGCTAGTATGAAGTGCACCATAAATTTACATCACACTGAGTAATATTTGGTTCATATTTTTGCAAGGTAATTTTTAAGTTACAGGCTGCACGGTAACATTTTCATACTAAAATCTATATGTGATAATTCAAGGGTAGTTTTTACATAACATTGTTTGCTTTAGATGACATATTACTATTCCAAACATCTGGTCTTTTTGTTCTGTTTTTTTGTTCTTTAATTGTTTTCCAGATTTTCCAGATATGTTTCAAGCTGTTTTACAGTCAAGCCCAAGAGAACTTTGATTATGTATAAACCTCAAACTAGACTACAAATGTATCCATATAAACAAAATGTAGCTACACATAAACAAATCAAAATGACTCTTCACACTGGTTAAGTTGTTTATACTATTCTATTTATTTTACTGTTAAGAAGCTGCCTGCATTTTTTAAACACTATGTTTCAAAACAATTGAGGTTATTAGTTGACAGCATGTATTATAAGCCTGCAACATGATATCATTAAAGCAAAAAAAGGAATAATTTAACATCAGCCTGATTTTACTTCTTTTAAAATGTGTTTGTTATTTTGCATTGCCAGGCTGCTTATTCATGTTGCTTTCTTTTTTTACCCAGGATTCTCGTATCTGATCTACAGCAAGCAATCGAAAAACAAACTGGATTGAGGTCATCTCGGAATCGTAGATCTATGCCAGGATACAACTATGAAGTGTATCACTCACTAAAAGAAGTAGGTAGAAATTAAGATGGTGTGTCTCATATCTTATCTATAGTCTCACTGATGTCTGTGTTCCTACCCTGGCACATGGAGATGCTAATGCAAATTACATATGCATAGTCCTCTCCAGCAAGTTTTCCTCTTTTTTTAAACAGAAAAATGAAAAAGAGAATAGATTCCTGACTTTTTTTTAAATCAATGTCTAGAGTATTTACTTTCAAGGTTAGATGATGCACCTTTAAAAGTATCATCATCCTTAGCAGTTTGGGGTGGGTTTTTTTTCAACAAAGTACTTTTCAAAGTGACCTTAGTTTAAATTATTTTGGCATAAGACTTAAACACCTAGCTAACTTTCCCTATGTGAGCAGTTCCAATGATTCAGTCATGTAATGAAAATTTTGCATGTGAATTTCAGAATTCAAAGATTTAAAAGAAAAGTGTTCCATTATAAAATGCCTAATCTTGCAAGATTTCAGGTGACTAATTCCCATTGACATAAGATGGCTCACAGAGAAAAGAGCAGGTACTGATTGTATTAAGGCTAAGTACAGACATTCAAAACGCCCAAGGCAAAGTTGATCCCATCTATGTGGGGTTCTAAACTATGTAAATTGGATTAGGAGTGAATGGAATCAGCCTATAATGAACACTTGGGTTGGGGAAGACAGGTAAATGCTTGCACTGGCTGAGGCCAGAAGGCATGGGGCGTTTCCACACACCTCTCAGCAAGCCAGATACTGCCAAGGGCAGCTGAGATTATCCAAGTGGTGGCCCAGGCAGCCAGGCAGAGGCAGCTAGGGGAAAGTCCCTACCACACAGCCTCCTCCCCCCCAGTTGTGCAGACTCCAGCTTAGAGGGAGGCGGGGCAGAGGGTTCCATTCTCTCCCCGCTGCCTCCTCCCCTGGCTGACAGGTGCAGGCAGGACACAGGGTTGGGGAGCACAGGCCTTACTGCCTCAGTTCTGTGACAGTCTGGAGGCATGGCCAGCTCTGCACTCAGCCAGAGCAGAGGAGCACAGGCTGCCCAAGGCTAGCCTGCCTGTCCTATGAGGAGCAGTTAGTGGGGGCCTGCAAAGGAGCCTGAGATGCCAGAAGACAGCAACCTATTTGAGTTGGGAGGGGATCTGGTGCAGAAGTTCAATAGACTGGTTTAATTTAAACTGATTAAACCTGATACTACATTAGTCCAGGTCTATTTTAGAACAGGTTCTGCCATTATTAAACTAGTCTATGTGCACTGACCATCTGTTCTGTTACAGGTATAGACCAGGTTCTGACCACTTATACCAGTTTTTGTGTAATATCTGTACCTAGCCTAAATTTCTTCCTGTAGGGAACAACTTTGTTAACATGTTGATGAAACTCACTGAAGTCAAAGGCAGTTTTGGCCTAGTATTGATTTAAGAGCATGTCCAATATTTTTAAACTTTTGGGTTGTTTTCTTCAGAAAGTTGACTTTTTAAATTACTGTAACACTTTTTGCCTGATGTTGTTGCCTTTCTTTCTTCATTGTATTGTGTGCAGAACTTCTGCAGCAGCTGACTTCAAAACATTTTTCACAGGGAAGGAAGACAAACAATTGCCTTTTAGACAATCTATGCATCTGTTCAATACATGTTATTGTCAGTATGTAATTTGTTAGAATTCTGTGAAAACTACTTGCTTCAGTTTGCTCTAGAAACAGGAACACTGGCTTGAATTTACAGGGATCTGTACTTCCTGAAGTTTGATTGTGGCATCTAATAATCTCAAAGCAAGTAACACAAAGTGTCAGTGAGTTCTTTCTTTCGTTTCAACATAAGCACCTTTTCTGTATGTCTATGGGAAGGATTCAGTAGCATCCTTTCTACATTTACCCCCCACTGTCTTCAGAGAATGGCCAATTAGACTCACCATCCTCTGAATTCTTCAGGAGGCAGCTAGAAGTCACTGGGTGCATCTACATGAGACACTATAGCAACATAGCGCCAACAGGCACAAACCTGAACATTACAGTGCATCACTACAGCAACATAGTGGTTAAAAATAACCATGCGTTCCTAAAGGAGGTACTAAATGATGGCGCAGTAACAACAGCGCCATAGGGGCATGTGTAGATGCACCCACTGTGCTGTAATAAGGACAAAGTAGGACTAGCAGAGGTTAGAAAGAAATAACTGAAACAACAAGCTGGGAAAAGGAAAAGATCTGGAGCATTCAGAGAGCAGAGACAGCACATATCAAAGACATATATCAAGAATATCAAAACACACACTGAGGGCTCAGCAGTTATTTTATATTAGCACCTAGGAATCCCAGTGAAGTATCAAGGCATGATAAGCACTGTGCAGACAACATGTAACAAAAAAGATAGTGACACCTCTTCCCCGCCTTACAGTCTGAATGACAGACCAAGACAAAAGAAATAAAATGGGACCCATCACAAGGTTTCCTTTACTCTTCATTCTCTTTTCATTAAAAGCAAACAACTGAGGCAGCAATTTTATTTCTATATTTCCAGATCCAAAATTGGATGTATCAACTGAACAAAACTCACTCGGATCTCATCCACATGTTCTCCATTGGAAAATCATATGAAGGGAGACAACTGTTTGTGCTCAAGGTAAAATGATTGTATGGTTTAAGTAATCAAGGACCACCTACATCCAATGTCAAACACTTGGGATCATACAAAAGTAGGGCTAGAAGGAACTTTACAAAATTATCTAGTCCCACCCCCTGCACAAGGCAGGATCATCTCTAACTAAACCATCTCAGCCTGTCTAACCTGCTCTTGAAAACTTCCAGGGATGGAAAGTTCATAGTTTCTCTAGGTAGTTTTTTCCAGTGCTTGACCATGCTCATAGCCAGAAGGTTCCTCTGATCTCCAACCTAAACTTCTTCTGATGAAGCTTGAGGCCATTGCTCCTAGTCATGTCTCCTGTGGTACTTATATAAATCTTATATTTATTTCACATACCATTTATCTGAGAAATGCTTAATAGCCATATCTCCTCAACACCTCTCAGCATTCGGCCCTTAATGAACCATGAAATAAGAATTTGGCTACTAACAATATAAAACTTGAAGTATTTCCCCAAATTGTATTCAGGTTACTTATTATAACCCATGGATTACTTATGCAAGTAAAATGAGCAGGATTTAAGCAAGTCCTGTGTTTCTAACAGACTTCTAGAGTGATTACCCTAAAGAGGAAAATGGACCACACGAAACTCATGACCCCTTCAGGATATTGTGCCACACATGGTTCTTGTTGGTCTATTGATGAAGAAAGACCAGAATGAAATATTCACAAATTAGACAGGACTTACAGAGGAAAGCTTTTTACTTTTAAGCTATATGTTTTCCTTTCATCTGTTATCGTTAATTTCTTTAAATTTGTTTTCATATCATATATTTCTTTCAGGGAAGTTTTATTATTCTCAGATCATAAATTTTCCTGACCCTGCTCCAGTATTAGTTAAGGGCTTTCTTTCCTTTACAATAAAAGAAGTTGACAGGTCTGAGTTTACCAGTTACCTACCTTGGCCTTACCAAAACTGAGCCATGTCCCTTGAATAAATGTACAAATAGTATAAATTCTATTATAGTTCACAAACAGCATTCATTTCTGGCTGTCCTTGCTTATTAAGGCCCAGGTTAATTTCTGGCTGTCCTTTCTTACTAAGAGTCAATCTAAATAGTATTTAAGCATCTAAGGCCCAGATCCTAGTCTATCTACCAAACATTACTTACACAGGTTTTAGACCCTAACTCACATACTTCTACTAGAAGTTGTCCTAATGCAGATGCTTATAAGCAATCCAATATGACCATTAGCCCTCCAAGCCCATACATGCTCTTGTTGTCATCATAATCCAGTTGGGGAAGCATATAAATGCCACAAAAAGTCTCACATAAGTCCTGAAACTTTAGTCGGAGAAGAAACGGGATTAATGACTGTTTTGACAGCAAGTCATGGTGATGCCACTTCTGCTTTAGACCAGTAAATGGTTTGGTAAGTTGCCCACAAGGAGGGAGACATCTCCAACTCCCTGGGCAAGTGCTCTAACCACTTAAGCTATGGAGCTAAATGGTTAGTGCATCCTCCTCTTCCCCACCTTGTGCAGATGAAATTAAGAGCTAAAACATGATCTGGGCCTTAAACATTAAGAGCTAAACCAGGTCAGCCTGTCTAACCTGCTCTTGAAAACTTCCAAGGATGGAGATTCCATTGTTTCTCTAGGTAGTCTTTTCCAATGCTTGACCACCCTCATAGTCAGAAAGTTCCTGCTCATCTCCAACCTAAAATTTCCCTTGCTGAAGGACAGATCCTAGTCTGCCTACAAGTGTCATGAAGCAAAGATCTGCTGTAGTTACTGTGAATATCTACACTTTTTAGTTAGGTAAAAGATCACGGCGTTACAAGAGAGCTGTCTGGATAGACTGTGGAATTCATGCAAGAGAATGGATTGGCCCTGCCTTTTGCCAGTGGTTTGTGAAAGAAGTAAGTTTTTAATATGATACTTTTGCTTTAGCAAACTCTTTCAATTCCTTATAGACTGCACACAGATTATAATTGATCTTATTAATAATAATAATGCCATCTGGCTCTTGCATTGCATTTTTCATCTCTAGATTTCAAAGCATTTTTACTAAAAAGGCTAGTTTCCAATTGTGATAGCCAGACACAAGATACTGACGTGTCAGACATATTGGCAGAGACTTGAATTGGGAATCTATTTAGAAATCCCAGAGAGCAAGAACTGAAATTCTAGTAATAGTCCAGGTAAGTTGACGATAACACTAATGGTTGTAGAGTAGTCTGATAAAAACTTTGTCTTTATAACTTACACTAGGAAAGATACTATCTGTCATTTGTGCAACAGTTGGAGAAAGTGAAACAGAGAGAAGAATTTGAGCCAAAATAGTCAACTTGGGGGTTCTCTGAAAATGCAGTGGTTAATTAATGTCTCCTTGACTCCATCCCAACTAGATTATTGTTCTGTTAACCCAGGGCCAGGCAAAGTACAGACCTGGCCTGCCAGACAATTTCATCTGGCTCACAGGTGGGTGCCCACCAATTAATTGTATATCACCCAGCTCACAGTTGCCGCTGCTGCACTTGCATGATGCCAAAGCCCCTCCCACTCCAGCTGGGGCAGCCCCACCCAATCCTGCTTGGCCCTTGTGGGAAGAGAGCCCTGGCCCCAGCCCCAGCCAGCACACAGCTTCCAGGCAGAGCCACTGCTGCCACTGCCAGGAGAACTGCTCAGCTTCCCCAAGTCCTCCTCATGTCCCTGCTGCAGTGCTCGAGGCAGCAGGTAGGGAAGCACCAGCAGGGGGAGAAGCTGCAGCTGAGTGGGGGTGCAGAGCCCGGGGCCCATGTCCAGCGAGGTGGCAGGAGCATGGAACTTGGGTCGGCCCAGCTCATGTGCAGCAACCAGGACTTGCATGCCACTGGCGGGGAAGCCCCACACAGTGAGCCAATGGCCTTCCCCACTCCTTGCCACCATGTACAGTTCCCAGGACTGCAGTGGAATTGGTGAGGAGCCCTGCGTGATGTAGTCAGGCTAGCTCAGCCCCACTCCCTGCTTCCCAGCAGATTCCCAGGAACTGCATGTGATGGCAGGGAGTGGGTCCAGGCCACTGGGTGCATTGCATGGGGCTCCCCCCACATGGCATGCAGCTCTGGCTGGGTCCCAGGAGCTACATGTGAGACACAGGGAGCCCTATGCAATGGAAGTGGGTCGGCCCAGCTTTCCTGCCATGTGAAGCTCCTGGAAGTGGCTGGAGATGTAAGCCACCGGGGAGCTCCACCTGCACGAGCCATGAGCTCCCCAAGGGCCAGCTGTTTGCTGCTGCTGGCGGTGGGGGCTGTACATCATGGGGGGACACATGGGAGGAGACACCCACACCTTCCCCCACACATAGAGCCATACCCCTCCACAACCACACTGTACTCTTTCCTGCCATGGCAGGGGGTCGGACTAGATGATCTACTCAGGCCCCTTCCGACCCTAGAAACTATGAAACTATGAAACCCTCCCCCCACACACACACGCACACACTCCCCACACCTCCTCATAAACCCCACTCCCACACACATATACACATGCCCTCATACACACCCCACACACAACATACACAAGTAAGATTTTATTTTTTATGCGGTCACTTCTATATACACTATGCAAACGCATATAAATCAGGACAAAAATCAGTTTGATTTTCAGCATATGATTTGGCTTTTTTTCCCACTCCAAGATGGTAACCCTTCCCCCTCCCCACAAATGGAGTACTTCTGGGGACAAGAAGAGGGACTTCTGGTGGAAAAGTTCAGGGGTTAGGGACAGAACTTCCAGTTCCAAGGTGGTGACCAGGGAGCAGGGCACCTGTGAAGGAGCAGGGCTACCCTTGCAGCCCTCAAAAGCTCACCAAAATTCATTAAGCAGCCCTCTAGCCAAAACAATTGCCCACCCTTGCCTTAACCTTTGATATAACTAGGGTCTAGATGTCACATACACACTCACACACCCATTTTGGCTCCTTTTCTCATCTTTCAAAGAAAGAGGCATGGGTAGGAAACCTATTAGAATTCTGCATTTCATTCAGTGTTATAGTTCAAGTCACCATTTAGGTTTTTTTCCCTTTTTAAGCCCAGTTCAGATATCTGAGAATTTTGCAGAATATTGTCATTTCCCTTTAGTCAGCAGGTTTTTGTTTGAGCCCCAAGAGATCTGACCTACAAATAAAGCTTGCATTGGAGCAAGACAATTTATAGAAATGAAATAATTCCCCCCTCCACCTTACTCTTTCCATATACACACAGAGTAACTTTTGCTATTTTGTATGGCATATTTTGTGCACAAACTATCCTAAACTGCTTTTCAAGCTTTATTTGCAAGCTTTTTCCTTTAAGTATGCTTTTCCTTCCTTTCTCCGCACTCTCTTCTTCCATGCCCCCATTTGATCCTACAGGACACATCTACATGAGACACTTCACTGCACAGCAGACTAATTGGCTGCTCAAGTAAAGTGTCACAGTCTATATGTGCACAGCAATAAGGATGGAATACATTAATTTACTGCATTGCCTGATAGTCCTGTCAGATACAACTGGTATCTGGCAGCACAGTAAATTACTGGTCTTAAACACATATGTAGAGGGTGATGTCAGGATAAGTTTACTTCAGTTCAAATTGAGCCAGACTATATTCAGTCACATTAATTGCATGTGTAAATGTGCCCACAGTGTAGGATCCTAAGGAAAGTGGCATAGAGTTCAGTAGCACAGGACCTGTGCTAAGGGTCTGGTGCTAAAGACGCCACCTAAAGGCAAACCTGTATGCCTATTCATAATCCTTTTGACCTCAAGATATGTGCATACTGTAGTATGTGGTGATCAGCACCACAAACTGAGCCCAAGAATAACCTACTTTGGAACAACCACACTGCCAAATCACACTCAAATTATCCATATAAGAATGTACATCTTAATTGTAGAGTTAACTTGGGCTCTTGGATGCTGCCTCTAAATCCCCCACACAAAAATGTCCCTTGAATTTAATGATGCCTAAGTCTGCTTGACTTATCTGATACTGTAATCTGTAGGCACAGTCAGCTATGGGATATGCTCCCAGAAGTCTTAGCAATGCATAGGGTGAGCCTGGCACCAGTGAAGGCATAGTAACTTGGATACGGGTCTTCAGCATGTCTGCTTATACTTGGGCTAAGCTAACTCAGGCAGTCAAATGCAAGTGCTGATTACACAAGTTAATGTTGAACCCTAATACAGGTATCCTAATACAACCCTATGCTGGTATAAGTATTTGCATATGCAGAGCAATTTACAGCACTAGGTATGAAGTTGGCCTTGAACCAAGGAAAGAAGGAGTGTATAGAAACTAAATAACTCCCTTCAGTGCCAAAGTGCAATTTAGTACTTTGAACTAAACACATTTGTAGCTAGAAAACATCATGAGGTATCCGTTAAAGCTCACACCAGGAAGAAGAGGATATTATCAACTTGCTGGTTGTTATTTAACATTTTTGGAGAAATATGGAGTCCCCATGTTTCTACAAGGTCCTGAAACATTTCTGGAACAAATACAAACTGCACAACATGGCCTCAGTGACCCTGGTGAACCACCACAAGATACAGGAGGTGGTAAGGGCAAGAGACATCGTATCAGCCATGGACTTACTACCTGGTGACAGCTGCCAGGCCGTGTGGGAATGAATCTTCCATAAGGACCTGCAGAAGGAGCACAGAGATTTGAACTGGCAGGCATCCCACTGGGCACTCCTCATGCAGGCATGGAGAAACAGTGCAGGGCAGAGAGGTTCATCCAACTACCTGAGGCAATCCCGCTGGCAGCAGGCAAAAACAATTGACCACCTCTTCTGGGATTGCCCATATGCCAGAGAGGTGTGGAAGAAAGTGGACATGTTCTTCCTGCTGGTGCCAGGTTTCAGAACCCTGACCAGAGCAGTATGGGCAGGAGGCAGTCACCCATCTCCAACTGGGGAACCCTCCAATGGAAGTGCTGGCAGGAAACCCTGGAGTGCCACCGGCGCTTCTCTTGGCACCCCCACAATCTCAGGGGGAGCACCAGCTGTCGCCCCCCCACTCCCAGGCCGCTAAGAGCCAATCTCCCTGCTATTCATCGCCTGTTCAGAAAAGTGATTCTCTACAGGCACTGGACTAAACAGCAAGGGACCACAACAGTCCACTTTGACCAATTCACTTCCTGCCTCAGATACGCCCTGTGGAAGACCAAGAACTTGCTCATTAGCAGGCACACAGACCTCACAGTCAAGGACTGTATTAAAATGGGACTGAGTAAAATGTATTGGTACTGCAGGAAGACAGAAGAAGACAATGGGAAAGAGATGGCAGACCTCATATGGAAGAGATGGGATTGGCATAGACTTTTTAGAGGCAAGCCCTCCGAAGAGAACAACAAGGAGGATGACAACGATGAATACAAGTAAAACGACTGGACAAACAGAAGGGAGATTGCAGGGGTGGGGGGGGAAGAGGGAGGAAACTGGGGGTCTTTTATGAAACGGATGTTTTAAGGGAATACTGATGGGTGCATGGGCGTGCAAGCGCTCAGCGTGAACCTTGTAACAGGACTAGAACAGTTTAATTGTAAAAGTGTAATTTTGGTCTGTCAAGTGAATCACAGCAGTCACATGACAGGTTGTTAGGAGTTCAGAGAGAGAGAGAGAGAGAGAGAGATTTGCAAAAATACGTTAAAACATTTTTTTTTCATAAAACTGTGCAGTTCAGGATTCATTTAGAGTAAAAGGATGTTTATATCTTTATCAGCCTTTCCCTTGGCTCTCATTTGTTCTCACCCTATTCCCCTTCTCCCTTTTAAAAGGAATAACAATAACTGGAACAAGAAAATAATCCAATATAGTGACAGTTTCCAATCATATTAGTTAAAAAAAAAAAAAAAAAGAACTTGCACTATTCGGAATGGATTCCCTGGTTTTCCCATTAAATAGAGTAGACTTTTAAATAAGAATTTAAGAAAAATCTGCAAGTTTCAATACACTTCTAGCTCTTCGTAAGTTTTTGTGCTAGCAAGTTCCTACTTTAGGTGGGTACATGGCCCAACAGCAGGCACACTGCCCTTTCTAAATTCAAGGGGAGTTTGGGAAAAATACAGTCCTTTGCGGGGTAGATTTTCAAGATTGCTGGGTCACCTCAAAGGCATAACACATTTTTGCTAGTTCCAAAGGACGCGAGGCCAGATTTTATATCCATTCTATATGAAAGAAAACCTATTGCTTTTACAGGAAGTTCTGTATATATATGAAATGGACATAACCATGTCTTTGAGAGTAAGAAGCTATTTAGAGAATGGTTCCTGAGGTAAATTGTGAAAGACAAAAGATAGATAAAGAAGCGGTTTTGTGTTAGAGAGGAAGAGAAAAATACAGGAGTAGATTTCATGTTGCATATTCATACCACTGTGCAAGAAAAACTTTTCAAACTATTCACCTCTTATTGGTGGTTTTCTTTTTAAAGGTCACACAGAAAGAAAAAAAAGAAAGAAATTCAATTTAAAATTTTAAAGCCAATTTTAAAAACAAACAAAATAAAACTATAACTGCATAGCGAGCTACAACCTGTAAGCCTCAGTATTTTTTATCATGGGCCTGAGAGCAAGAAGAATTTTACTTGTTCATAGACCACTTTCTGTGGCCAGATTAAGTGAAAATTGTCACTTTAGTCTGCACCTGCAGTTTCTCTTCTACAGTATGTTATTCCAGAAGTATTGTCACATGTCAAGAGAGAGGATCTAGTTGTCTTTTAACTACTTATAGTCTTTTACATAGACCTGTACTGTAATATTGTTACATGACGATATTGTAATACAGTAGGGAAGTTTTAGGGAGCTTGTACACATGACAAAAATTGCCCTTTTTTGCCATTTAACTGCATTACAGTTTTCACATGTGGGTTTTTTGGGCAATTTAAGTGTCTTACTTGTAATTCAAAGTAAAACACATCCTGATGTATTTTAGTTTGGATCACCATGAATTAAACCAGTGCATCCATGGACCCGTCATGTGAAAACAGAAATTCACCCAGTGACATACACTAAACCCTTTTGTCTGCCAGATGCCTCTGCAATTTGTGTAGTGAGCCCCTTTGTCCACCAGATGTCCCTTCAAATTGCCACTAGGAGAAAAAGAGAATACTGTACCTGCAATTTTTAGGTACTTGGGTATAATGTGTTTTTTCAGATGCCAGGTGTTGCATGCCAGGTGTTGTGGTCCACCCAGCCCAACAGGATTCAATCTTCTGTTCACCTGCATGGACACCCCTGCCCTGCCCTGCCCCCCCATCCCCACCCCCAGCTATGCCCTGGCCAGGGTGACAGTGGCACCATCATCCCATGATCTGTCCCTGGTTCCATCTACAAATGAAGAATCGCCTGACCGCCTAAAAAGATGAGTGCTTTTATTTTCTTTCAGAGCAAATGGCACCCTCCTGATCACAGAATTTTAGTCTATAGCTTCCACGCACAAGCTCACCTCACAGTCAGACCCATGGCAACAGGCAGCCCTTAATGAGAATGGCACCAATCAACCCATACTCTGCCCCTGGTTCAATTCACCCACCCTCTCACAGCACTGAGTGCAGCCAGCTTGTAGCTGTCAAGCTTCATAATTTGTTTTTCCCCTTGTGCTAGCTGCCACACCATCACAATTGCACAGGCTCACCCCACAGTCAGACCCCTGGGTGCTCCTGGCCCTTACTGCCAATGTCACCGTCACTAGGGTTTACATATTTCCAGTTCCAAAAAAGAGGTTCCTTCGCCCTGCCCATTCCATTGTCCCTCACTCCCAAGCCCCCCAAGCCCTACTGCTGCCCTCAATCCCAACTCAGGGACCCCTGACCCTGCCAGTATCCCTTCACTCTCAACCCACAATAGCTGGCCCTCTTGTGCCATGCTGGTACAAACCAGGAATTTACTGTTTTCTTCAGTTTTACAAGTTAGTTTAACAATCCTCTCTAATGGTGCAGACAGTTGTTGATTTGGCAATGATGAGAACAAAGCCAGGAAGCCTGGCCTGATGACCTCCTAATGGCTGACATTGAAAGAAAAGAAAATAGGAAAGTTTTTTTAAATTAATTAACATTTATTGATATATTAAGAATAATTTACATAAATTACTGGACACCATGTAAATACTGTGACAACTGTAATCAACAAGCAATATTCTTCAACTTTTAAAACCTCAAGCAATAATCCACGAATTTAATAACAACAACTTTTATTACAATAAGCAATAACCATAGGCATTGAATGTTTAAAAGAACAAACAAGCGATAATAATCAACAACATTCAACGAGTTTCACTACAGATAAGCAATACTGTTTTCTACGTTTTCAAGCTGGAGTGCCCTTTTTTCTCCTGTTCTCAGGAATGCCTTCTACCGCATTGCCAGGGTGTTGTGTCTGTGGCTGAGTGTCATGCCTGTCTTGCTGTCTCCAGCAACCACACCATGCAGGTATTGGTGGTGCTGATGATCCTATCTGTCTGGGCGTTATTAATAGGCTTCTCATGTGGTTGTGTTTTTTTGTCAGCATAAAAAGCGCAGCTGGCAAAAAAAAAAAAAAAATCAAGGAATGTGGGGAATTATGTGCTCAGCAAATCAGGCAAGTGGATAAGAAGCTGTCAGGGAAAACCACCGAGAAGTGCTTGTGTGCCTATCCAAGTTGTTGGACTGCAGGCCTTGAATGGCTGCAAACAATTGACCAGCAAAAACTTGACCTCCCTGCTGTCTGTTGCCCTGCACCTCCCTGCACTGCCTAACATACCGAGTTCGTAAAGTAGTGTCTGATGCCAATCCAATCCCCCCCAAAGTGCCAGTTCAGATGACAATTGACTTCAATCCCCAACCCCCTTCACCTCACAGCCCAGTCTAATCACTGGTGTCAGTTCAGATGGTAGTTGACTTAAGGGTCCTCCAGGGTTTCACATATCAGTTGTGAAGGACGATGTCCACGATCTCTCCTCTTCAGCAGACTCTTTAAGGGCCAGTACTAATGAACTGCTGCTGTCTTCCTTGCTTGAGGAAGCAAGACTCGGAGTCGGACATGTGGTCAGCAAGCTCTCAGTAGTGGAGGATGGCCTGGATATCTCTACTCATCTCATTGCTTGGCATTCGAGTACCTCCATTAATGGTTGGCGGCACCAGTAATGCAGCACATTACACATGGGGGTACCCTTCTGCCTAGCTCTTGCTACTTCACTTCAGAAAGCAGCCCTCATATTCTTGGCCTTTAGCCTGCACTGGACCACGGATTTGTTGTGCCCCCACTGGGCAAGTCTCCTGGACACATCCAGGCAGATGTGCAAGTGCACACTCGGGCTGTTACCCAAGGTGGGGAAGGGGGGTGTTGTCGTCAGGCTCCCAGCTCAGTGTGCCCCCATCCCCAACCATGATTCAATGCCTGGCACAACATCCCTTGCCTAGCCTCACTGGATGGACCTAGGTCAGGCATGTGCTATGAAAGGTTAATGAAGGCACTTCATGGCCCTGCTGTGGGGTGGAGGGGTATAACCCTTCAGGAATCTGTGGCTTGCCAGTAGAGCCACCTGCTAAAACTCCAGGAGCACCCATGGCTATGACTGTACTGAGAGCTGGTACATAATAAGTGCACGCTATGACAAGACTGGTTAATGGGGGACAAAATTTCCTTTCATGTCAGAAAAGATCTCCCCCGACCCCCACAGGTGGATTACCACACAGGCCAGCTGCCAGCTACTGTGCAGGGCTGGGTGACAACGCTGGAGTCCTAGGAGTGGCCATAGTGGCCAACAGCAGCAGGGAGCAAGCAGAGGGGCTATGTGGCCTGGGGCATGCAAGCTACAGATTGCAGCTCTGCCCCAGCTACAGATCATGATCTCACCGCTGCAAGATGCCAGGCTGGGTGCAGTACAGCTCTGTGCCATGACACCAGGGCGGGGGGGTGGAGGGGGGGTATGCCAAACCACCCCAAAATTGCACATAGCTGCACACAAAGCCGCATGCACTGCAAGCGCATCTGGCTCAGTCTTGACAAAAGTCCCAGGGCCACACTATCACAGCATGGCTGCTGCTGGGGTCTCCTTGGAAACTGGCCCCAGTGGCTGCTGGGAAATGTAGTCTGGCTGCAAAAAAAGAAAGGAAAAAAAAAAAACATACCATGGAGGGACAGAACCCAGCATACCCCCTGTTGTGGTTTCCTGGCCATATACAGTGGTGATGGTGGTCCATCCACTGCCCCCTGTACTAGTGATGCTCTCCCTACCCCTTGCCCCTCAACCTTCACGACAAGAGTTCCAGCAGCAGGTGCAGCAAATGGTAAGTTTATAATCGAGGGGGTATGCCTTGGCACATGCTAACATGTTAATATTTGGGGGTAACTCGTATCTTTCTTATTATTGCCTTATTATTGCCTTCCAGAAAACCCACGCCCAGGCAGATGCAGCCTGACAAACCTGTCACCCAGGTCATGCTGCATTCTGGGTTCTATTTAGGTAATGAAAGACATAATGCTTGAAGAAATCCCCCATGGCAGATTTTGTAGCCCATAGAGGGGAGGCAAAAAAGGTGGTTGTCACAGAATGGGTTCTCCAGGGATGGCTGTGATACCCCTAGGGCTCCTTGACCATGCCAATCCTGCCCAATGGGCAACCTCTGTCTCTCCTGCCACGTCTTGGCACATAAACTATGTTGTAACTATAATAAATAGGCTGCCCTCAAGTTTGTTTGGACCCCACTGAACCTGTGGGTTCTCAGACCCCTTTTGGGTCCTGCTCCAAAATGGATGCCTCTCAGGACAGCCTCAGCCTTATGGGCTAGATGCATGACTCCAAACTGCCCCTTTACCACACCCCAAGCCTCACAGATGGCATTCACACATTGTCCCTCCAAGGCCTTAGTTTAGCTTAGCCTCCAGTCATCGCTGGGCTCTCTGTAGCCCTGTCTCTCTCTCTACACCCTCTGGCACTGCGGTCCGCTCGCCCCCTTCCTCACCGTGCCCACACTGGTGCTGGGGTCCCCACACTGTAGCGGGCCCCTGTGAGGCCTCCTCCTTCCCCAATAGCCTCAGCCCAATCCTCCAGTTTACAAATAAAAATCAACATATGCGTCCTTGGGCGATAACATAATGCAAACAGCTCAGGGTGTGCTCTGTCCCTTTAAACAAATTACCCTTCCCCCCAGCACTACAGGCCAAGGTATCTGGTAAGCTCCTGAAGCCCCTTAATCTTACCAGAAGCAGAATGGGCAGTTAAGCCTCTTCACTTTGCTCCTCTAGGAAACCTCCTTCCCCTTTGGCTGCTGGCAGAGAACTGATTCTCTGGTCCCAGCCCTGGGGTTTATATATGCCCCAGGCCCTACCTCTTCCGGTCAGCTGACCAGCTGCAGGTGCAGTCTAATTCCCTCATTCCTGCTGCCGTGGTAACTTGCAGCTGAGGGGCTCCTGACTGACTGTTAGGGCTCTCTCCCTAAGCAGTTTCTGCCCTTAAAGGATCAGGCACCTTAGTGCCCTGAGACAGTGGTTTTGGGAGTATGGGCCAAAACCCGTCTTGTTTCTTCCCCTGCAGAACTCCTGGAAGAGCTGAAATAGAAGAAAGAACCAGAATAGAGACAATTGAATAGAAAAATTAGAATAGAATAGAAAAATTGGAATAGAATAGAATAGAATAGAATAGAATAAGGATAGGTGGTGGGAAAGTTTAATGTTATTAATGTATGTTGATGTTGGCTGATGTTTGTTTGTTTGTTTACCTGTTTATTTGTAGTTATTTATTTGTTTGTTTTACATAAGGCAGAAAAACATATTTTAAACTTTTTTATTTTTAAACAGTGCTTTTGTAATGATATAAATATTTTATATTTTCATACTGCTATTTATATTTTTATATTTTCATAACATGGAAATAATATTTTTAAAAGGAAATAAAGTTTTAAATTTATAAAGTTCCTTCCTGATGTGATGTGGGTTTTTTTCATAATTGGATTGGCATGAGGCTCTCTGCGGGCAGCTACAGCTTTGGGGGCACGTTTCAGGAGTGAGAGAATTACTGGTTTGTCGGCGCCCCCTGCTGTAATTGAGTACCAAAGAGATCAGCAGAGTGGGTTGTTATGCAACTCCCCCTGCTGTAACTTACTGTGAATTGTACACTGAGTTTAGGGGCTGGAAGGGACCTTAGAGATCATTGGGTCCAGCCAGCCCTCACTGCACTTGGGCAGGAAAAACTGCTGTGATCAGATGCTCTTGGTTTTGGCTCAGAGTCAGCTGCGATTAAACAGGTTACCATCCATTCAATTGGATTAAAAGCCATCACCTGTAAACAATGATATATTGAATTAAAACAAATTATTTAAAATTTTAATAAACCTATTTTATTTAGTTAGGATTAAACCTCGTTATATATACAAGCACCCACCCTTAGGTTCCAGTTCTGGAATTTGTTAGGCACATGAAAAACTCAACACTTGCATGAAGTCTCACTGAAGTCAATAAGACTCCTCTCAGTGCTTTATCCATCTGCAGAGCAGCAGAGGAAAACAAGGAATGAGGGGAAATCTATTGGAACATTTGACATAGATGTTTAAAGGTGATCTGGATTGAAAAACTAGGCAGCACTTACGTCTACAGTGAAAGTATATAATATTTATGTTATGTCAGACATCTTTTAAACACCTTAATATTAAAAAGGATTGTATAGAAAATAGAAATTGATGAAACCTCAGATAGGAATCTAATCCATCATTCTACCCCAAGACAGAATCAATTATACTTAACCATTCCTCTCAGATCTTTGTCTTACCTGCTGTTTAAGATATCTAGGGATGGGTATTCCACCATCTCTACAGGTAAATCTATTCTAGTGTTTAATTCCTTACACATACAAACTATTTGCTAACAGGGAGCAGACCACTTTTGCACAATTTACAAGTATCCATTTCTGCTAGCACTCATAGGGAAAAGATTTTTAGAAGAACAACAATTTGTGCACAAATACAGATTTGCAAATGAGAGATTCTATAGTCTGACTATGCTGAATAAGGTAGTGCTCTAATAGAAATAACGTTTGAAAAAAAACCTCTTCAACATGCTTACTTTTAAACAGAATTCACTTAACCACTATTTATTATACAAGCAATCTAAATAAAAAAGGACAATTCAGATCTCAAGTTACCCAGTGTCTTAATTCAGCATTTCATCATTGTTTCCCCAATTCAGAAATATGGCTCACAGCAGTGAAGAAGAGAGTGAGGCAGGGGCAGGCCCTGCACAGCCAGGGTGGGCATAGGATGGAGCTGCAAGCAGCTCATCCAGGGGGCATGGAGAGGGTGCGTGCCCCTGGATCTGCACGCGGGGTGGGCTGGGGATAGGGCAGCACCAGGCTTTTCCTCGCACAGCTCTCAAGTTGGGCGGCAGTGGTGGTGGTGCTGGGAGTGACACTGCAGGCACATGAAAATTTGCAGCAGCCCTCCTGTCCTCTCGCAGCACTGCTGCTGCTGCTGCCGCCACCACCCGCTCTGCTGCGAGCGCTATGCAGCCAAAGAACCATGTCAGGAAGAGCCTAGGGCTGCCCCGCCCCGCATGCAGAACTGGGGGTACGCACCCCCCATACTCTCCTGGGCTGCATGCCCCCCCTCCCTGCGACCCTGCACAAGCCATTCATGGCTCTGTCCTGCGCTCACCCTGCCTATGCAGGACCTGCCCCTGCTGCACTCCCCCACTCACCGCAGTGGCGGGGTGGGGCAGATTGAGGCCCCAGCAGTGAGGGAGGGAGTGGGACACAGGTAGAAGCAGGAGCTGGGGTGAGTAGGGGACAAGTAGAGGCCTGGGGGGCATTTGCCTCCCAGACCACTGCTTGTCCTACCACCTGGCCCAGCTAGGCCCACTCCCCCGAGCCCCTGCTCCTGCCAGTGCCCCACTCCCTCTCTCACCACTGGGGCCTCAGTCTGCCCCACCCCAAGGTCCCTTCCCATCCCCCCGCCCCTTCCCCCCACAAATTTACCTGCTGGCAGGGACAAGCCCACAAATATTTTTTTTCTTCCTCCACCTCCATTTGCCCCCCTTCCATGCCCACAGATTGACGTGAGGGCATGGGGGAGGTGGCGGCATAGGGTAGATCTTGGGTTGCTTTTTAATTTAAAAAGTGATCTCATACCTAAAAATGTTAGAGACCACTGGTCTACATCATTTAAAATATACCGTGTCCCCCAACTACCCCCAAATCAGTTGGGACAGAAGTATACATTTTTCTGCAAAAAAGTGTGAATAGTTTCATACCACCCTTTCCCTTGAAATGTACTTCATTGCACTGTTGGCTTTCACTATCGTCTCATATCCCGCCATATCAAAACTCTGGGATTTATTCTGCAGCACAAGGGCAAAATGCTAGATAGGACTACAGTGCCATCTTTCTAAGTCAGCCAGCTTCAAGGGCTTGCCTCCAGATCTCCTTACATCTGTCCACAGAAACAAGTGATGAAACTACACCCCATATTTATCTCTCAGGTTGTTCAGGAATTTCACCCGAATCAGTCCATTGCTTTGTCAATCTTTTCCTCAAAGCATTACCAATGGTAGGAAGAAAGAATGTTCACATTCAGGGTCTTTCCAAGGCCTTGCACTATTACCTCACGAGCACTAAGCCTTTTGAGTTTTCTCTTTGCATCTTTGTAACTGTATCCAACATATCAAAAAGCCCAGCTAAATCATCACAATTATAAGGTAGGCCACATGGTTTATTTCCAGGTAGGCCACATGGTTTACTTCCACTTCTGTCTACTAGCCTTTCTCTCAAAATATTAATGTACACACCAACAAGCCACATTAGCTTTCACTTGTGTAAAACAGCTGCACAGAGTACCCCTTGCCCATGTCTCACGTACCCCCAGGGGTACACGTGCCACAGGTTAAGAAACACTGCTCTGAAACATAGGTTTTGAAATCAGAAAAAATGATCAGAGGATCACAGCCATTTTTGCCTCATCCCATCATACAGGAAAATACAGAGGCCAAGGGCATATGCATGACCTTGACACCTAGTCAAGAGAAATCACATATGTGTGAGATGCAGACATCTACAGCAGGGATCCATTTGGAGTGCATCCAGAAGAACCAGTTATTTTAGAGAATGTAACAGTTCTTAATACTGTCTCCTAGGTTATAGGAACATCTCATCATAACCTTCCTAGGGGGTCAGCAGCATTAATATGGTTCACTTGACAAACCAAACAACACTTGGAGAGTTAAGATATTTTAGTCCCATTTAAAAGTTTGCACCATGAACCCATGCAGCCGCGCACCCATCACTATTCTACTGCTTTCACTTGTCATCATCATACTTGTCATTGTTGTCATCATAATCGTGGTTCTCACCATTGACCTCCTCATTGTTCTCTTCAGAGGGTTGCCTCTAAAATGTCTATGTCAGTCCCCTCTCCACCATGTGAGGTCTGCCATCTCTTTCCCGTCATCCTCTTCTGTCTTCTTGTAGTCCCAGTACATTTCACTCAGCCCCATTTCAATACAGTCCTCAGCAGTGGGGTCTGAGTGCTTGTTTGTGGGAAGGTTCCTGGACTTCCACAGGGCATACCTGAAGCAGGAGATGAACTGCTCAAAACAGGCTGTTTGCCCATAAAGCACTGCTTCTCAACTTGGGGTTGCTACCCAAAAGTGGGTCGCAACAGTATTTCAAAGGCTCATGAGCTGTGGCAGGGAAGGGGGGCACCAGGAAGGCACCTGTCCCTTCCAGCGGGGGGAGAGCTACATTCTGGGCTGGTGGCACCAGGGCCAGTGCCTGTGCTCACAGGGCTGGGAGGGGCCATGACCAGGCTGCTTGGTGTGGTGTGGCACAGTAGCCCCAGTCCAGGGCAGGGGGGGTGCCAGAGGCTTCTCCTTCTCCTCCCTCCACCTTGTGCTGGGGCCAGACTCACTCCACTGCCACTCACATAACCCAGAGCCACCGCAGCCACTGCACTCCAGCCTGACTGCAGCAGGGGCAGTTGGGGGCCCCTCCAGTAGGGCTGGGGGGGCAAGGGGTCATGGGTCGGGAGTGAGGGACACCAGCATAGCCTGGGGGGCAGGGAACTGAGGGTTGGGCACTGGCAGGGCCAGGGGGCTGTGAGTCGAGACAGACCATGGATGTGTCCCAGTAGGAAAAAGGTTGAGAAGCACTGCCACAGAGGACTGCTTCCCTGGCCAGGGCTCTGAGCCTTCAGTGATCCATGCAAGCTTTAGCATTGTTCAGTTGCAAATGAGCCCTCAGTTCAAATCACATAGAAGTCCAACCCCTTCCAGAATACATATACAAAACACACTTGCACACAACCTCCTTAGCTATAGTTTAGAGTACTAATTCCCATGGTCCCTGGGGCCCTATCAACTGTCAGCTCTTCCTACATGAGCTTTCCTTGCTCTGTACAACTAGTGTTTCATTTTTGCTTGCTCTTATGAGGGCCAGGTATCTGACCCCTAAATTCTCCTTCACAACCTCAGGTGGGCAGCAGCTGATTACATCACAAGTGGAGCTGGGTTTATCCTTTCTTGAAGGGCCAGACATTTTGCAATATACCTCTTCTTTCCCCTTAAAAAAGACAGTTTTCCTTCCAGGTAGCTAAGAAGCTCAAAAAGCAAGTAGTCTTTCTCTGAGTGCTTCTTATATATCCATTACTGGAAATGAAATTCAGGTCTTGCAATCTCTGGCATCTGTTTTAGAAACCTCATGCCCTACTTAACTGCAGCTAGCTCATAGTTTATTTTTTTTTAGGGCCTGTTACCTAGTACTATGCAATGCTACTCAGTCATAGATATCAGGCTTTTCAGTCTATCCTCTCAGTGCTCTTCATTTTAGCAGTAGAAAGTGTTGCTGCTGTAACTGGGCTGCTTTTTTTTCCCCCTGTATCCTCCAAGCTATTGCACTTGAAACCCTGTTCGTAATCTGCTCTTCCCTATAAATTTCTCTGCTCTGGCCTCGTATTTCTGTAATTAGCTTCCTCCGTTGCTTAACATCTGTCCATAACCATTGTTGTTCATCTTTTTTTAATGAGCCCTCTCCAATCAGCAGTTTTCTATTCCATGTTGCTTGACTTCTGTATTTCACATTTAAGGCTTTCCAGCTCTGTTGCTGCTATGAGTAGCCAGCCATGCTTCTCATGGAACTAAGCTCTGCCTCATGGCAAACATTTCCAGGTTCAGCCTTTTAATTATGATTGTGATCCATAATGGATAAAATTTTAGTAAATCATAAAAAAATTGAGTGTAATGCCTTGCTGTCACCACAATGAGGCATGTGATGCATTGTTTTATAAATAACTGTGAAAAATCATTCTTGTGCTTTGCCATGTTTTCCTGCTTTTGGTCCACAATGGATTGTTTTATTCTTTTTAGTTCTGTTCAACATGAAAAATGTTGAAAGTACACTGTATTACTTTCATGTGACATTTTACTGTATGGCAAAAGAGAGTTAAAGTGATCTTCAGCTTCCTTCTGTAGGGAAAGAGACAGTGCAAGCTATTTTTTTATTGTATACTCTAAACTTGTCAGCTGCATCTTCATGGCATCCACAATAATCTTATGAGGGTAAAAATGACTTTTGCTCAGATTGCAGCTATTCATTTTTCACACAAATGTACTTTGATAAAATAAAGGTGCCACTGCAGCTGTGTTGTGCCTGTAAGAAGAGTTTTTCAATGACACACACTAATGCAGATTTCTGTGTAAGTATTAATCACCAGGACATTCAAGCCATCCCTCC
>NW_017728886.1:210922632-210927577 GCF_001723895.1 Crocodylus porosus | reverse complement strand
CCCCCCCCCACCCATGCAGAGGTTTTTAAACTATTGGTCATGTTTTCCTTCAGTACATGTAGACAACTCATAACTGTTCACTTCTACTGCAGAAGAACATGCTCTGTATACCAGGAGGACCTGAGCCTTTATACATACTGGGCCTGGACATATTGATGTGAAAAAGAAGAAACTCTTATACCAGTGTAACTTAGAAGACTTTGGGATAGAGTTACTTAAGAAAAAAAATGACCATAAAAGAACAGTGGCATAAATTACACTATGGGTGACTTATCCAGAATAATCCTGGGATAGCTGTTTGTACAATGCAAATAATCTATGGACTATTCTGCTCCACCCCAACTGGTCCAGTACTGTAATAGTGACCACTGCGGGAGCTACCCTTGGATATCTGGTTATCGGCCTGTTTCAGACCCCAACTCCCAGTCTTACCTGGGTAGTCCTATGGATATGCAGAGTTTCCTGAATTTGCAGTGCGTTGCTCTGGCATGTCAGTCAGGTTTCTGAGCCAGTAACCCTGACTGCACCACACCCCTCTCTCAAGATCCCAAATTAATAAAACTTCTAGGATTCTAGGGGTCCTTTTTCTGTCTAGACTCTTCTGACAAGCTCCCTGCAAAGTGTTTCAGGACAGATATAATAGGTTGGCACGTTTCTTTTTTTACAGGCATTGCTTCTGAGTTGGTAAAAGATATTCTTCTCTAAAATGGCTTTATCTTAAATCTTCATCTTAAAGAGTAATTAACTGTAGGACAGTAGAAAGTTATTAGTTCCAACTACCTTGCCTAGACATTTTAATTTTTTTTCCTACCCCTTCTCCAGTTTCTAACATTTTCCATTAATTCCATTAATTGAAAAAAGGTATATATTTATCCTAAATTCATTTTCTACTCTATGCTTTGCATTTTTGGCAATTTACAATCATTCTATAACAGTTTGCTTTCATATTTCCTCAATTTTAATACATAAGGGACTAAATCTTAATCTGATATAAACCATGAAATTTTGCTGAATATATCATCCAAAGATCTGGGCCACTTTTAGTCGCTGTTTTTTCTCCACCAACAGATTGCTTGTAAGTTTTTGGCAATGCTCCTACATCATCTGTTCATTCAGTAATAATGCTTTTCAGCATTTACTGGTCTAGTCTAACTGTCTGTGAATTTAGTAATAAAGCTTCTGCTGATTTCATTGAAAGGAAACAGGATAAAGCTATATGAAGTACCCTTATTTTGTATTCTGAAAGGACTGTACAAAGAGCAATGTAGTTAATTCACTTCGGTTTTACATTCATATTGCGTTTGGGCTGGTGAAGAGAAAATATGTTTCAATGCTTAGTATATTTTTGCTTGATCATTATCTTGAGGATTTGACTGATATAGCCTAAAGAGCAAATTTTGTATTATGGAACAATAATGATGCACCTCTGTAATATTTAGGTATGATACCATGACCTTATTATAAAAGCCATCAAGACATGCCATCAGATAATATTATATTTACTTAAATATAAGATGATCCTGAATATAGGACAACACCCCAATAATTAGATTCTCTGCATGGAAAATTTATAAATTTATTATAATTTTCCAGGTAAAGAATCTAATTATTGGAGGTTTGCTTTGAATTTGTCCCCCTCCCATTGCTACAGCATGGAAAATAAATCTGAGGGGGTCAGGTAGCCACTGTTAACCCCCTTGTACCCACTGTTAACTCCCAGATTTCTTCCCCCTTCCCCCTTGCAGCCCTCCTACTCCCAAACCCTGCTCTTCCTGAGCAGCTGGAAATAAGAGGCAAACATGAAAACACTGACTCTGAAATAAACATGCCTGTAGTAATTTGCATAGAGGTAAATGCCTGTGGTTACCCATAGACTTAGTTCATCCAGAATTGATGCAGGTTATCTTTTTTGAAACTGCACAGGGACCCCATAAACACCGTTTTATATTTTTTTGTATATAATCCAAAATACCTGACAGCAGCCAGGTGCTTGACTGTGGTAGCCATTTTGAGACACAGGCTATATAGGGTGAAGCAGCAATTTGCTGCTGCCCCACTGTAAGAGACCCATCAGCTGGCAGAGCTAAGGCCAGGAACACCTTGGTGGTCTATGGGCTGGGGCTATAGGGATGGAGGAGGCTCCAGGTCCTGGGCATGACCTACAACTGCACCCTGCCAGGGAAGGGAGGCCTGGTGGGACTGCTGGTGGTGCAGCAGCCCCATGAAATGTCAGGGCTGCGAACCTCCCTGGTGAAAGGCAGGTCGGGGGTGCCTAATAACCTCCAGCCCCCACACAGTCCTAGCTGGGCAATGCCCAGACCTATGAAAGCTTAGAAAGGCCTACGGCTCAGTTGCCAGCGTAGTTGTGAGGGTAGAAGCAGGCAAGCTGCTTAGGCTTGTCCCGAAGGACCTCAACTGGTCCATGCGGGGACCAGGACCCAGAGAGGGGTCAAAAAGGCCAGGGGCCCACCGTGAGGGATGCCCACAGAGCAGAGAGGTTCGGGATCCCCACTGAGCTGAGATGGGGCCAGGGACTAAGGGGGAGCCGAAGGTCCCAGAGAAGGGACCACAGCTAATGGGGTGAAGGGTACAGCTGAGTTTAGCTGCCTGAGATGCCATCTGCAGGGCTTGGGCCACAGTGTAGATGTGGAATGGAGCTGTGGAGATTCCCCTAAACATTGGGGTTCAGAATGGACAACCTCCCGCCTGAGTAACATCATTTATCACCAAGGCGTAGCAGATGAGAGAGGCAGGTGGTTAGCCCAGAGACAGGTGGACGGGCCAACATCGAACAGGCCCTGGGAAGGCCCCCTGTTACAGCCCCCCAATCATGACTGAAACTAGGTGTTCTTGTCATGAGTCTTGGGCTGCTCCAAAAATTTTTATGCAGATGAGGCACAGGAGAACTTCACCCAGCTCTACCTCATGGAGGGTGGGGCCACACTAATTACATGTGACAGGCTGATAGAGTGGGTAAAGGAGGGGGTTTGGCTTAACTGTTTGAGGCGCTGTTTAGTGATGCCTGCCAGGCATTTAAGGCTAGTGCAGAAACAGAAATCACTGGAAATGGGGTGGGGAGGGGTGGGGTGCTGTGGGGGAGAGAGGGGGAAGCACAGCTCAGCTGTGGGAGTGAAGAGAAAATTTAAATATATTAAATGTAGTGGCTCACCATGAGTTGAAAGAGTCAGCACTGAGGGGGTCTGAGCACAATGTACACTACCATATATATGTTTTCCTCACTTTATACTGTACATGCATTCCTGGAAAACAGTGCAAAATTCAAATTTGCATAAAGGGAACCCACTTTACAGTATAACAAATAGGGATACATTCCAAGACCTCAACTGTACTGACCCCCAGATCCATTTCTACCACTTTTACAAGACAATTTTGGTACTCACCAACAGCAGACAGTACACACAAGCACAGGGCACTATCATCATGGCGATGGTAAGTACAGCAACACGTATTGCAGACAATGAATGTGGAGCACAGATCCACACAGGAGACTATGTTTTGGTGCACATCACTCCCACAATGCATCACACAAAGCAGATGACTGTGAACTTCCACCACACTGATCACATAAGAGTGAATTTACCTTGCATATAACAAATTTTTGGTATAAAAAAGATCATCACATAAAAGCAAACTGGCCCATACAGAACCCTCATAAAACAAGGGAAACCTGTATCTTATTTAGATGGGCTCTGCTAATCTTTTCTTGTGGTCGGCTCCCATGCTTGCCCAATATAGGTGATGTGTTTTATAGCCATGCTCAGTGCTAGCTGCATTTAATTAAATCAACTTCGTAGTTGGCTTCCATTACTGAGCACATGCTGCTTTTGGCAACAGTTTAATGATCAACAATATATTTAATTAGCTTTCCTTGTATGCAAATGTGAGACAAAGAGCTTTATTTCCCCATGTTGACTGAGGGGAGAACCTCATCTTATATTTGAATAAATACAATAGCATGCAGCTTGTCTTTTCTCTTTACAAAAATTAAATATTATGTTGTAAAGAAATAAACAGTATATAAGATAAATATTGTCTAGATGAAAAAATGATTATGACTTAATTTATACCGGTTGGACACTGTTTAATCATAGGAATTACTTATAAATTAAACCAGGTAAAACAATAACACCAGACTTACTTTTAAATCAGGCAAGAATCCAAAATGGTTACAAAATGTCAAGAGAATACATTAATAAGATTTAAAGATTTTTTTAAAATCAAATAAATCTATTGCTCAAGTCAGTTCTATGGCAGAACTTGAAACTGCTTCCTTGAGACTATATTGGCTTCCAAAAACTTTCACAGAATCACTTTGCAAAGATAGCAGGTATGAATCTAAAACAGAGAAACATTAAATGGTGGAGGGAAAGTGATATTTTGCCATCTAAGCTTAAATAGTACAGTACTTAATTCTCTTTTAGACATAGACCTAGGTAAATGTGGCAATCAGCTGCTTGAATCTGGGTGTTCCCTATGACACAAAGTAGTATTTAAGTTGTGGCATTATTTAATTTTCATAAACACAGTGTTTTTATTAAAACGTGAATTATTCATAAAACTTAAATCATATGATTATTTTAAGACAAAGTTAAATATATATATTTTTAAAACTAGGTTAAGTTTTAATCAGTACTTCATTCAAAACAGACTTTCAAGTTTGAATGTCAGCTAAGCTGAGTTTAGGTCTTTTTTGAGAAGCATTACTTGAGGAGGAACTTAACATCCAAAAGCACTACAAAGTGATTTTAAAGTGTATGTAATTAGAGTACTTCAGGCTTGTAGTACACCTCACAATACTAAAAGCAAAAAACAGAGTCCCTATAAAAATGTATTGTTTCATAGTTTCTAGGGTCGGAAGGGCCCTGAGCAGATCATCTAGTCCGACCCCCTGCCATGGCAGGAAAGAATATTGGGGTCAAACGAC
>NW_017728886.1:210899017-210921627 GCF_001723895.1 Crocodylus porosus | reverse complement strand
TGTGACTTGAAGTCAAAGAACTGTATACATAAAAAACCCTAGAGACTATTTCAACTCAGTAGCCTTGATATAGAAACCATTACAGAAACAGTACCTGAGCCATTCTTGTTAGTATTCTTTGTTACAGCATTTATACACATCTTCAAACAAAAGTTCAAAATCTTTCGAAGATTTAAGTGCATGCCTACCTTTACACAGCAGAGTAGCCTCATTGATTTCCATATGCTTAAATTCCACACATGTAAGCTAAGGGATCATAGCCTAAGTTGTTGCTGCTGGAAAACCCATTGCCTTCCATTTTGTCAAAATTGCCTTTAATGTGCCATCAGTGTCATGAATGCAAGTTCTTTTTAATCATGTGTATTTACAGCACTGAAGTGGCTTCCAACAGTAATTAAATCTGGTATAAGAAAAAACAGTTGTTCAAGTGCCTTTTCATATGAAAGATGTGTATTACTACTTTAGGGCAAATCTTGCTCCCAAATTTCCATTTGGGCTTGAGGATTAACTGGGAGGACAGGGTGCAGGTAATTTAGGTACAAACCCCAATGTTCAATGTATGTTATAACTTTCACAATATAAATTAAACATGTATTTAAGTGATTTACTGAACTGAGACCTTAATACTAGAAGATAGGCTTAATACTTAATAATGATCAGGATGGTGAGTGTTACACAGGGAGTCCATGCTTCTGCACACAGTGGAAAAGATTCCATGAGGCTGATGGAACTGTAAATATAGGTATGCCAACATTAGTACCAGCATACCTTTAGGATCATTCTCAATTAGGCCAAGCTATATGAGCCACCTATTACCTATCTCTCCTTATCTAGCAGTTACTGCACATTGTATTCCCTTTTCCTCAAATGGAGCCCTTATAGGAATCAGTTTGCAAATTACTTGTCTGTCCTTCCCTGTGGCTTTAATTATGGGTAGCTGGGACAGAGAGTGGGGTGCAGAAGACTGAAAGTTAGTGCTAGCAGACTTCCTGTGCCTATGAATTTCAACCAGAAGGTGGCATGTGGTCTGAAGTGCTTTTGGGCTTGGGCTAGACTGCAAGCCTAAGGGCTTTTAATGTAGCTGGTTGGCATGAATGGGCTTAATGCCAATCCTAGGAGTCACACAAAGTAGCAGCATGAATATATCATATACCAGTGGCTTTCAACCTTTTTAGAATCAAAGCAACTCAGAAAATGTCAGCTCTTAGCTTCACTTCCTTTTTTGACTAGAGAAAAATACTAAAGCAAGTTTTCTGTTGCAAAGAACTCAGAAAGACCACACCAGGTCAGAATGTTTTTGATACTATGGGTTCTTATTTGAAATCTCTTGGTTTATATTATGAATCAAGTGTAGGTGTTTGTATATCAGTTTGTGCTAATATTGTATAGCACCCTTAAGAGGATCTTGTGGCACCCCAGGGTACCATGGCAGCCTGTTTGAGAATCACTGCCAACTAGACCAACTAGAACTGTGCTGAGGAGTAAGTGCTTATCATATACAGACTACTGCATTCTTGAGACTGATGGGAGGATTTTACCCCCAACCCTGAACCCCTGGTACAACCTGCTATATCTGGATTTGATGCAGATTTCAGGAATCACCCAAAGATCAGGGAAAAAGGTACAGTGTTCAAGACTCACCCAATGGTAAGGGAAAGAGCACTTACGTTGATCATTTCTAATTTAATTTAATTTTGTGTTACCTTTATTTATGTTTTAATCCCTTTTCATACACCCAGATCTCACTTGTAGTGAGTGAGATTCATACCAGAGATACATTTCCTTGGGATGTATAACTACTTACAGCATTGAAGAATCTGGCCCATTACCTTTCAGTTCCTTTACCAATCCATCTTGCCCATGGGCAGCACATTTGTCTCTGTTTAAAGTAAGCAGGTTCATATTTTCTTGGCTGTTTGAAAGTAACTGAAGACAGGACATGAACAGCAAAGTTTCCTTTTAGAACAGTCTTTCTTGAACATACATTCTTTACTACTAACTTTTAATCTAATTTATGCACAGATAACATTTATTCAAGTATAGTTGTGTACTATACCTAAATATCCTTGATTCAATAAGATCCGACCACTAGTCTAACTTAATGACAAAACATCATATGATTGACTTAAGCCAGTGGTTCTCAACCTCATTTGACTCAAAGCATCTCTTGATAGACTTGAGGCACCCCTCAGAAAATGCCAGATCTAACTGTAGAAAAATAATAGAGCAATTATTCTGTTGCGAAGTACTCAGAAAAACCACAACAGGTCATAATGTTTTTAACACTATGGATTCCTATTTGAAATATCTGGGTTTATCTTATGAATTATGTTTGTGCACTGTGTGCGGCACCTTGCAGCACTCTTGAAAGGATCTCATGGCAGCCCGTGTTTGAGAATCACTGACTTAAGCAATCACATTCTAATTATGAACTATTTTTATTACAGTAACTGCTCGTATTTTCTTTTCTACTTTAGGCAATTCAGACATATCAGAGTGATCCTGCAATGAGAAGGATGCTAAACCAGTTGTATTTCTATATCATGCCAGTATTTAATGTAGATGGATATCATTTTAGCTGGACTGATGTAAGTTGTTTTGCCAGCATTATTAAAAGCATGTCAAGATAAAAGTGAAATGATTGTATGGAAAGTCACCTTTAAATGCTGTAATAATCTGATCACTTTGTAACATGATACGTTAATATTATTGACTTATAAGGAGTGAAAAAGTGTATCAAACTTCTTTAACCTGGATGTGCTATGTATACAAAGCTGTTTTATCAATATATATTCAAGCATTTGGGGGTTTTTTTTATTATGTCTAGGATCGATTTTGGAGAAAAACAAGGTCAAAGAACTCAAAGTTTCGTTGTCATGGTGTAGATGCTAATCGTAACTGGAAAGTGAAATGGTGTGGTAAGTCTGGAAATAATTTTGTTGTCCTAATTCACTTTATCATGTATTTAATCATCCAAAGCACTGAGCAAATTACAACATTATAGTGCAGCAGTAGCCTCTCCTTAGTTAGTGTTGAAGTCAGATTTCATTATTTTATAACCTTATTAATCAATGACCTTCACAAGTCTGAAAAAAAGAAGAAAAAAATCCCAAAAGCATGGTTTTCCTAGGATTTGGATGCTATGCCACACCTCAGGGTAGATGTTTTTGCCTAAGAAGCTCAGAAAAGTGAAGCAAAATGTTTTAATATTGGACCCACCAATACACTCCAGCTACTTTGCATTGTTCAATAATGTAAAAAAATAAAGAAGAAAATGGTTAAGTGAGGTTTACAACTGCTTTGTGTTGCTGACACAATACAGAGAAGCTGGTGCACAGTGGTGAACACCTTCCTTTCTGTTTTTACCTGTCCTCTTTCTTCAAAAATTTTCCTCATTTTTTTTATTTGTTATGTCTTTAAATTGATTTGGCTTGGAAACTTCAGGTTTGTTTTGGTGGCCTTAAGAGGATAAGGGCTTCTGGGTATTCTAAGATACTAGCAAACTGCCCACCAAGAATGACAGTGGGGTGGGTGGGGATGGAGCCCTGTGTCCAGCCCCATGCCTGCCTCTCCTCCTCCCACTGCTCTGCGTCCGACCCCATTCCCCCCACCCCAGTCCCATTCCATTGCCCCTCTGCCCCTCCAAGTCTAGCCCCGCTCCACCCCCATCCGCCCCTCCCTTCCTGCTCGCAGTCTCCCCCTCCCAGTTGCCTGTTCTGCAGGGTGTCAGGGGAGGGCAGCAGGGGAGGGTGCCACCACCGTGATCCCCCACTTTGCCATCAGGCAAGGAGATGGAGGGAAGCCCTGCTGCTCAGGTAGCCAGGGCATTTGCTGCTGCTACCAACTTCTCCAGCAGCAACTTGGGCCCATGCAGCCCAGGATGTGCAGCCAATTGCCGCTTGCCTTCTCGGAGGCACATGCACAGTTGCCCAAAAGCATTACGGACAGACAGACATACAGACACACAGACTAAGCCTTTTATTATATTAGAATTTATTAGTGAAAGTTTATTGAAGAAATAAATATCTGCTGTTAAGCATATGGAGATTAATTCTTAAATTCTCAGCATTAAATAAATGCCACATTAACAGATCTAAATTTGGCATGAATATGGCTCAATTACTAAATACAGTATACATCAGTATACATTGTTAGAATTGTATTTTTATGGCTGAACTGTAGAGTTTATGCACCAGATCAAGTACACTGAAGTCGTAGTATGGTAGTTAGAAGACTTGACTAGAATAAAAGAGAATTTTGCTTCTACCTCCGATTTCATGCTGATTTCTTATGTGACCTTAGACAAGTTGCTTTCTCTTTCAAGTCACCCCCATCTCCCCTTCCTTCTTTGCCCATCTTGTTTATTTAAATGTAGATTCTTAAGGGAAGAGGTTATTAGTCATCATGGCCAAGTACAGACAGTCAAAAGGCCCAAGGTTAAATTGATTCAATATTTGCAGATTAATGAAAACTGCATAGATTGAATCAATAAGCAAGTGAGCAGACATTCGCTTTTGATTCTGGGAATGCAGCCACTTGCCTGCAGTTGCCCAGGCCAGAAGCCATAGGGCATTAGAGCACACCTGCCTGCTCAGCTGGAGCAGACAGCTTGAGCCAAAACTAGCCCACCCACCCTGTGAGACAGAGGGTGGTTCAGGTGAGGTGCAAAGTATTCTGGGATGCCGAGGGACCGTTACTTAGCTTTAATCTGGAGGGGATCTGGGACAGAAACTCAATAAACTGATAAAAAGTAAATCAGTTAGGTCTGATACTACATCTATCCAGGTGTGGCGGTGAGGCGCCCCCACAGGTTCCCGAAGGGGAGAGGTTAATCCCCGCAGGCCCCAAACCCCAGAAACAGCCCCCCCCATGGGGAAAACTTACCTCCTGCCAGGCAGCCAGAGCAGGAACTGGGACCGCGGCCACGCGAGCCGGTGTTACGCCAGCTGTTTAATCAGCTGTTTCCCAGGTGGGGAACAGCTGGACCAATTGCGGTGGCTGTACCGGCCACCACGGGAAAGTTTAAAAGCCCCACCAGAGCCCGGGTGGGGGAGGAGCTGAAGAGAGAGGGTGCTGGGGTGTAGCATGCCAGATGTGCTGAGACTCCTGAATGGGAGAGGAGTGGCACAGCCGGCGCACCACCAGCATTTCAACTCCCTGTAGAAGGCAGAGCAAGGGAAGCATTTCAACTCCCTGTGGAAGACAGAGCAGAAGAAGCACTTAAGCTCCATGTAGCAGGCAGGGCAGGAGAGGCATTTGAGCCCCCTGCAGGAGGCTGGGGGAAAGAAGACAGCTCCACATCCCTCTCCTCCCCAGGAGCATATTTCTTTTGAAAGAAAGGAAAAAAGGAAAAAATCAAAGAGATAGAGGGAAGCAATGTAAGAGCAAAGTGCCCATTGCAGTAGGCACGTCATCACACCTAGATAGCCTGACAGCCTCGAGGGAGGGAAGGATATACATCAAGGCCAGAGGGACAAATACCAACTGAGCCCACTCAGACGTGGGACTCCTCCCAAAACAAGCTGTGGGCAAGCCTGCAAGGCCAAACCATCATTGTGCAGATGCTCATCTGGTTGGCAAGTGGATGGGTTGTATGGGAGGCAGAGCCCCGTGGAGCATTGCGCCAAAACCATAAGTACTGCCATTTCCTGGGAAGCCCTCCCAGAAAGATCTCCATTGAACCCTCTCACTTGATAGTATAACATCAAGTCATGGCAGGTGAGTTGAGGGGAGGGGCTACACACCCGGCAGGCAGTGCAGCCCACAACACCCTGGCATCACACCAGGTTTATCTCAAACCAGTTTTAGCCATTTTGAAAGCAGTTTATATGCACTGAACTTCTGCTGTATTACAGATTTGAGCCAGTTTCTGATCACTTATATTGGTTTATGTGTAATTCCTGTCCCTAGCCCATATGTTTGTAGTACTTAGCACAATGGCACTCCAATCCTTCTTTGAAAGCTCTGGATCCTAATATAAAAATAATCTTATTGCTTTAAATAAGTAAACAATCACCAGTACAAGTAACATCTGCACCATCTGACTACAAGTGAACGTTGGTTTTATCTTTATATACATTTCTGCAAATTCTGGTGTTAAAACCATGCACAAGTTAAGTTTGAATGGGCACCCATATTTAAGTGACAACACGAGAGGAAAGGTAGAACAGAAATACTAGAAAATCCAATAAAATTCTTATAAAAATACAGAAGTATAATTTTTACACTGATCTTTATGAGCACTTTGTCTGTCATTTTGTAAAAGAGTTTTCTCTATTGCTTCTATTCTTCCTTTCCCAAACTGCCTATGTTAATATTGTATTTACTCAAATCCAAGACAAGATTCCACCCCACCCCAACCACACACAATCAACAAGGGGGGAAAAAACTTCATCTTAAATTCCATTATGGGCCTAGGGCAGACAGCAGCCCAGCTCCAGTTTCATCCCCAGACCCCGGCTTCTGTGGTGGGAAAGGGGATGTGCAGTGGGGGGAACGTAGGAGAGACCACACAGTTGGGGTGGGGAGCACCTGGGGAAGGCCCATGGTTTAAGAGTAGCACAGAAGAGATTTTCTGCCCCCCTAACAACCATCAGTTCTGGCTCCTCTGGCCTTACCCAACCAGGCCCAGGGCTGCTGCCACTGCATCTGCCTAGCTAGACTGGGCCAGAGCCACTGCAACTGACTGCCCCGGAGCCAAAGTCACCATAGAAGGTAAGAGGCAGGGGGCGATTGTACAGGTGGCACTGAGCAAGCCAAGGGCAGGGGAAAGAGGTCTGGCCCTTCACCTCTCTCTGCTGCTTTCTCCACCACAATGTGGGTGGGAGGGAGTGAATTTAAAACAACCCTCCAATAATATAGATTCCATACATAGAAATTATGACGAATTTATCATTTTCCATGTATAGAATCTAATTACTAGACAGCTGTCTTCAATTCAAAATTGCCTTGGCTTTGTATAAATATGGTAATAAAAACAAAAACTAGAGACTATTTCAACTCAGTAGCTTAGATATAGAAATCCTTAGTACAGAAACATTATCTGAGCCATTCTTGTTAGTACTGTTTTTTCATTGTAATACATTATTTTTGCAGCTTTTATACATATCTTCCAACAAAAGCTGTAAATCTTTAAAAAATTTAAATGCATGTCTGCCTTTACACAGCAGAGTAGCTTCATTGATGCCCATATGCTTAAATTCCACACACATGTAAGCTAAAGGAACAGAGCCCTAGTT
The DNA here is from genome assembly GCF_001723895.1 of Crocodylus porosus. Lineage (NCBI taxonomy): Eukaryota > Metazoa > Chordata > Crocodylia > Crocodylidae > Crocodylus > Crocodylus porosus. Next base: position 210,914,389 of record NW_017728886.1, on the reverse strand, counting down.
TTGGATATCTTGCTGTCTCAAACCCAACTCCAGTCCTTCCCTTCTTGTTTTACTATGCTAGAGTCTCAATACTGGGTAAAGCATCTTTACCTGTGGTCAAGGGGTACTCAAGTATGCTCAGGAGGCATGGTAAAAAACCAATTCTGCCCTTGGAGCCAATCATGGGGTATGGGGACACTACAACACCCTGAGGGGGCAGGATTCAACAAAGGTTAGATGCTTACAATCATAGACATACTCAAACAAAAGACAAGGTAACAAAATATAAAACACAAACAGCAGAACAAACAATACTGGTTGGTGAAATATAAAAGGCACAAAATACAAAATGTTAAATAACAAGAAATATAGGGCCTGGGTACCTGGAGGGCAGGGGAAAGAGGAAAAACAAAATGACCCCTTTCCACTGCAACAAGAACTTCTCCCTGTCACTTCATTCACCCCAAGTCATCCCAGCTGGGAGTTGAACTCAGATCTCCCGTGTGGTAGGCAAAAATGCTAACACGCAGCCCCCAGTGCTAGGACTGCTCTAAGCTGCTAGAGGTCTTGACCTTCCTGGAGCCCTGACCTCATGTCAAGCTGCCTGGCCTTTTATTGGAGGAGCTGGAAGCAGAGCTGGGAATCTCTCAGGTCACTGCTCAGATCCTTGCTGGAGCTGGGGAGTCTCTCCTGCTAGCTGCAGCCTCTTGTAGGGGATCCTGGAGCCTAGCGAGGAGCCTTTCCTGCCAGCTGCATGCTGTGCTGCTGAGGGTCCAACTGCTGCCTGCAGGCCCCACTCCTTCAGGCTCTTCTGGGGCAACTGCTCCAACCCCACTGCCCCAGAAGTTTGAAATTCCTTCCTTGTGGTCCCTCACTGGGCTCTCCTGAGTCAGCTGCACTGCCCTTTTTATACCCCTCCAGGTGACCCAAGGGGGCAATCAGGAGACATGGAGGGTGAGTCTCTGGGGCCTCATTGGTGAGGCAAGGGAATCCCAAGCCCTCCAATCATCTTTTACCCTTTCAAAACCCCGGGCTAAATCACTACCAGCTAGCCAATCACATTTGTCTCTAAGCAAGTATATTGTAAGCATGAATCCTATTAGTGCTGTCCCAGTGTGCCTTCATACCAGTAGTTTCCTGTTTAAGATGATGTTGCTATGCCATGTCCCTTCCCTTCTGATGTATTTGGCTCTATTGTTTTGTATTCTGTGCAGACAGAAAAAGGAAATATAATCTTAGCAAGTCATAGCAGGCTACAAAATGAAATTTAGTATCGACCATAATTATTTGTTTAATTAGGTTAAGGTGCAGGATGGTCTTCCAGAGGCAGTACTAGCAGCTGCAACAGTGAATATGTTTAAAAGTAGAGAGTATATAGTTTGCAACAGCTTTTTTATTTTTTGTGTGCCATACAGTGCCTAGCACAAGGGATCCTGATTTCTTAGTTAGAACTACTAGGCTCTACTATACCAAAAATAAACCAAAATATTAAAATATTAAAAACCCTACTGTGCAAGCATTTAGACTCAAATCCAATTAACAGTACTTCACACATAGGTGGCACAGGGAATGAGAAGCTGAGGGAGGGATTGTACCTAGGCCCTGCCATATAGCTGGACAATAGAAGCAACTACCTCATACTGACAGGAGTAGTAGAATTCATAGACTTCATAGACATTAGGGGCTGGAAGGGACCTCGTGAGGTCATTGAGTCCAGCTGCCCCCCCTCTCCCTCTCCTTCCCCCCTCCCCCGCCGTCATAGGCAGGAAGTCAGCTGGGATCAAGTGATCCCAACAAGAAAAATATCCAGACTTTTTTGAAAGTGTCCAGAGTAGGTGCTTGCACCACCTCTGGGGGGAGTCTGTTCCAGACCCTGGACACATGCACTCTAAACAACTTTTTCCTTATGTCTAGTCTAAATTGGCCTTCCTGGAGTTTGTGGCCATTAGAACTTGTTATCCCTTGGGGAAGCTCTGGTGAACAGCTGTTCTCCCAGGTCCTGGTTAACCCCTCCTACATAATTGTAGGCTGCTACCAAGTCCCCCCTGAGCCTTCTCTTTTCCAGACTGAAGAGTCCCAAGTCCCTCAGCCTCTCCTTGTACAGCCTTCCTTCCAGGCCTTGGATTATATAATTGGCTCTCCTCTGGACTCTTTCAAGCTTTTCCACAACCCTCCTGAAGTTGGGGGTCCCAAAACTGGACACAGTACTCCAGCTGCAACCTCACCAAATCCAAGTAAAGCAGGAGGATGACATCCCTGGTTTTGCTTGAGATGCGTCAGTAGATGCATGCCAGAGTTTGGTTTGTTATGCCAGCCACAGCATTGTATTGGTGACTCATATTCTTCTTGTGGTAAGTCAGGACCCCCAAGTCTGTTTTGGTCGTGGTGCTAGCAAGTGTAGCATTGTCGAGCTTGTAAGTTTGTTGAGGGTTCTTCCTACCAAGGTGAAGCACCTTACACTTCTCAACTGGTCATCTGGTTTTGGTCAACCCACCTTGAGAGCATATCCAAGTCGGCCTACATCCCCAGCCTGTCCTGCGGTGTGACAACCCTCCCCCATAATTTAGTCTCATCCACGAACTTTGCCAGTTTGCATCTGACTTCTGACTCCAGATCATAAATGAAGATATTAAAGAGTACCGGCCCAAGAACCAAGCCCTGAGGGACACCACTGCTCACCCTGCACCATGTTGATTTGGTCCCGTCAACTACTACTCTTCAGGTTCAACCCTGTAGCCAGTTACCTAGCCATCGGACTGTAAGATGATCAAGGCCACAGTTCCCCAGCTTAGCCATGAGGATATCATGGGGAACCAGGTCAAAGGCTTTCTTGAAATCCAGATATATGACATCCACATCATCTCCCTTGTCCAGGGCTTATGTCACCTGGTCATAGAAGGAGATGAGGCTGGTCAGACAAGACCTACCAGTCACAAAGCCATGTTGGCTGGCCTTCAGAACCTTGCCTTCAGTTAGTCTGGTGTTGATGGATTCCTTGAAAATTTTCTCTAGGATTTTTCCAGGGATGAACATCAGACTGACTGATCTATAATTCCCCGGGTCATCCCTCCTCCCTCTCTTGAAGATAGGGACCACATTGGCCCTTTTCCAGTCTTCTGGGACCTCGCCCAAGCACCACGAATTTTCAAATATCTTTGCCAAGGGGGGTGCAATGATTTCTGCCAGCTCCTTCAAGACTCTCAGGTGCATTCCATCAGGGCCCACAGGCTTGTGAATGTTTAGATTCTCAAGGTGTTCCTTCACCTGATCCACATCAATTATGGGCCCACCACCTGCTCCCAGGCTGGTTCGTGTTCTTTCTGACAATGCAATCCCCTTGGGAGGGTGAAAAACTGATGCAAAAAAGTAATGGAGGAGATTGGCCTTTTCTTGGGCATCAGATGTCAGCTGCCCTGTTTGATCCTGCAGGGGCCCAATACTACCTTTATTCTTTTTTCAACTTCCCACATATCTGAAGATGGATGTTTTGTTGTCCTTGATCCCCACAGCTAACCTGAGTTCAGTTTGTGTCTTGGCTTTTCTAAACCACTCCCTACAGGTGAGGGTGAGTGCTGAGTAGTCCTCTTTGGTGATGCTTCCCATTTTCCACCTGGAGTAGGCTTCTCTTTTGAGTTTAATGAGGTCCGGCAGTTCCTTGTTCAGCCAAGGGGGCTTCCTTGCCCATTGATTACATTTCAGGCAAGATGGAATGGCTTCCCCCTGTGCCTCAAGGGTTATGTTCTTAAGAGATGAACATTCCTTATGTACTCCCTTATCTAGGGGGATATGGCCCCCAATTTCCTGACTTACCAAATCTCTGAGTTTGCAAAAGTCAGCCTTCCCAAAGTTAAGGATTTTAGTTGGTGAACTAAGAAGGTGACCAAATCATGGTCACTGTCACCAAGCATCCCTCGATCCTCAGATTGCTCACCAGCTCCTCCCCTTTGGCCAGGACCAGATGAAGCAATGCCTCTCCCCTAGTTGGCCCATAGACTTCCTGTGTTAGGTAGAGGTCATCAATGCAAGCAAGAAAGCTGCGTGACCTGTCTGATTTGGCCGTGCACTCTTCCCAAGAGATGTCAGGGAAGTTGAAGTCCCCCGTGACAATCATGCATCAAGAGCGTGCTGCCTCAACCAGTTCCCTATTAAATTCCCAGTCAAGTTCTTCCTCTTGGTGGGGAGGTCTATAGTATACTTCCACAAGTATGTCACCCTCCCCTTTTTCTCCCCATATTTTGACCCAGAGGGTCTCAAGAGGCCCATCCTGGTTAGAAAACTAAATTTGCAGGGAACTGAACTGATCCTTGACGTAGAGAGCAACACCCCCACCCCTCTTCCCAAGATGCTCTCTCCTGTATAAGGTATAACCCTCCAAAGCAACAGACCAATCATAGGTAGAGTCCCACCAAGTCTCTGTTATCCCTACAAGGCCATAGTCATTTTCACATAAGAGAAGGGCCAGTTCCTCTTGCTTGTTTCCCAATCTCCTGGCATTTGTGTATAGGCAGTTGAGTCTGCCATGAGAAGCCCCATGCTTCCCATATGGGTCAAGGGGGGACTTTTCTTGGGATGTCATCAGGGCAGGTTCCCTTGGGCTGCCCAAGTTATTGGTACTGCGGCTGACGTGACCTGGGCTAGAACTGTTAATAGACCACCCATCCCCCAGCAGACTTAGTTTAAAGCCCTGTCAAAAAGGTCAGCCATTCTGGCTGAGAAGAGCTTCTTCCCCTTCCAGGTGAGTTGGAGGCCATCCCTTCCCAACAGTCTGCTGTCTCTGAAGTGCAGACTGTGGTCAAAGAACCAAACCCCTTGCGATGGCACCATCGCTGGAGTCTTCTATTCACCTCACCAATGCACCTTTCCCTCCAGAGCCCACGTCCTGCAACTGGGAGGATCGATGAAAAAAATACCTGTGCCCCCAGACCCTGAGCCCAGCCCCCAGAGCCCTGTAGATAACCCAGCACGGACTGCTCCATGCTGTATCATTTGTGCCCACATGGATAAGTAGCATGGGATGGTGGTCAGAGGGCTGGACAAGTCTGGGGATCCTCTCCATCACATCACAGTTATGAGGTCCAGGCAAGCAGCAGACCTCATGGGCTATGGGGTCAGGGTGACAGATTGTTCCCTCTGTTCCCCTAAGGAGGGAGTCACCCACCACAATAACTCTGCACCTCCTTCTGGTCACAGGTGCTGGTGGCCCTCCATTCTCACATGCTGGAGCCGGCGGTATGGCTGGCTCAGTTGATGTGAGGGGTGCAAAATGGTTTTGCAGCTCCAGGGAAGTGGTAACCCTGGTTCTGCGCCTCTTTGGGCCGGAAACAACCATCGTCCAGGCAACCCCAGGCCGGACATTGTGAAGGTTCCTTGGTTCTGCCATACTGTCATCAGCCATTGGGTGGACAGCCTGAAGGTAAGAGTCCAGCTCCTGCTCTGCATTCTAAGGGAGCGCAGTCACTGGACCATTGCCTGGAGTTCCCTAATCTAGCACTCCAGAGCCTCTACCATTGAGCACATGCCATAAGGGGAGGTATCAGTGCCCCCAAACCCAGCTGCCTGCAGTCTTGCTAGGCAGCTTCCACACGGAACCAGGGGCTCCATCTGAGAGGAGGCCGGGGCCAAGAGTCCCACCTGGGTGGGGACAGGGACTGCAGGCTCCATTTGAGTATAGGCCAGAACCTTGGGCTCCATTTGGGTGGAGACCCCAGTGGTGTCAGACCAGGGGAGTCCAGGTGCAGGGTGGAACCTCAGGGTGCAATGTGTCCCACCCACCATGATCCTTGTAGTAGTCTGGCTACTACTGTGCAGACCCTTTGCTATGGCTCAGTGCCTGGAGCCTCGGGCCCTGCTGCTTGCCCTCCTGCACAAATTCCCACCCTAACTTGTGCACTGGGCAGAAAAGCGTGCCTGTTTGCGCATCTCTGGTTGCACAGCACCCTAGGTGGCTGGGTGAAGTAGGATCTGGTTGGGCTGAACCCCTCCTTGGCTTCTCTCAGCTGCCTCCCTGCAGCTGGCTAGTCTCTCCCACCACGGGCCCCACTCACCTTCGGCTCTACTGGGGGTTAGGCAGGGTTCACTACAGCTGGTGGGGCTCACTGGGGGTCTTTGGGGTGCAGGAGGTGCAACGGGCTTACTCCCGTGTGTCTCTCACCACTCCCTGACCCAAACTGCAGCTTTTTTCCATTGGCAGGCGCTTTTAAATTGTGCGCATGTGCAGTGGGCCCACCACTGGCACCACACTGGTCCCAAGCTAGTGGGGACCCTCCCCCACCAGAAGGGGACTGGTAAGTACCCTCTCCCCTCCTCTCTCCCTGGGGGGCTAGGTCAAGTAGAAGCAAGCCCTTCCTCAACTGCTCTCAGGTGCCTCCCTGAAGCTGGCTAATCCCTCCCACCATGGGCCCTGTTCACCTTCGGCTCTGCTGAAGATCAGGTGGGGTCCTCTGCAGCTGCTGGGGATCACTGGAGGTCTTCGGGGTGCAGGGGTGTGACAGGCGTACACCCATGTATCACCTGCTACTCCCTGACCCAAACTAGTAGATGCAAGGAAGTTTGGGATTCATGCTGTTCCTCAATCCATTCACAATCCCACCACCATGCTTCTATACAGAAGTGAGGTCTCTTCATCCCTACCCCTTTACTCAAAGTGCTTCTAGTTTATTCTGGGCTTTGCACAACTACAGCAGGGGCAGGAGGACTTGGCTGTCTCAAGAAATACATTTCAGGATATAAAAATCAGGCAAAGAGTTCACATTTTCTATATTTCTGTTTTCTAGTTGTGATTGTACTTTTGACATTTGACAATATATGACATTTACTAGTTATCTTCCCATTTTCAGTTTCCTTTTGGAAACTCTGTATGATCTCATTGCCTTATCCATATATACACTGTTGACATATCCATGTGGGAAAGCCCCTTCCAGTGATGTCATTCTTTCACAGGTCATCTAAGAAAAGGGTTAATTTCAAGTAGAATTGCAAGAGGTACATTGCAGTTCACTCAGCAATTCTGAACTCCTCGTCTTCACTATAAACTAAATTTCATTCTTTATGTCTGGATTATAAGGATCTAGGCACATATGGGATTACAGTATTTGTTAATGAAGATGTTTGCTTTCATGATTCCCAAAACAAAACTCTAATTGGAGATGAGCAATCCAGTTGAAAAAAGTGAAATTTTGGGAAACTTTAGAAAATACAGGTTCCCCTCACTTTAAGCATGTTCTTTATGTGTGAATTCGCTCTTATGCAATGACCCTTTTAATACCAAAATGTTACATGCAAGGTAAATTCACTCTTATGCGATCGGTGTGGTGGAAGCCCGCAGTCAGCTGCTTTGTGTGGTGCATTGTGGGAGTGACACACACCAAAATATAGTGTGTGGATCTATGCTATTCTCTCATTGTCAGAGACACATTTTTTCTGCAGTTGCCATCCCCATTATGATAGTGTCCTGTGCTTGTGTGTACTGTCTGATGTTGGTAAGTACCAAAATAGTCTTGTAAAAGTGGTAGAAAAGGGTCTGGGGGTCAGGACAGTTGAGATCCTGGAACATATCCCTATCTGTTACATTGTAAAGTGAGTTCCCTTTACACGAATTTTCCAGGAACACATCTACAGCATAAAGCAAGGGAAACCTATAGCTTTATTGTAGCTGTAGTAATTCACAAGATTCTGAGGCAGGATGCTTTTGGTATATAGGTCACTTAGTGCCTATCTGTTCTTCAATGAGCAGACCATAACCTATCTGTACCTAAGCAGTCATAGATAGGCATCTGTTACAGTCTCTGCTGAGGAGTGACATACACTCTTTTTGTTACTGCTGTTGGGATTGATAGCTTGATAATGATCAGTGGAAAAATTACAGGAGTGAGGAGGAAAAAAGCTCATTATTAAATCACATTATTTCTTATAGGATTCTCACATGCTCCTGAAGACACTCCCAATACAAAACAAATATATGAACATAGTACTTAGTCTCTGGTTGCAGCAGAGAATATGGTAGTCATGGTATTACTGCTTTGTGGGACTTGTATAAAGTTTGAAGTTTTCACGTCAAAGTGTAATTCATGTGTACAGGTTTTTGGCTGTAGCCATGTTGGTCTAAGGATGTAGTCAGGCAAGCTTCTTTGGGTAGATGGTATATGTTTTATTAGACCAACTGGTTAGCTGGAAAAAGTTCTTTGAAAGCTTTCAGGCACAAGCACCCTTCTTCAGGCATAGGGGTCTCTGCTGTTCTGAGATCTCCAAGGAATAAAAGAAGCTAGAAGTGTAACAGGATGTCAGTGAGAATGTAAATGGGTGGAAATTAGGAAAACAAAGTGTACGGAAGGGAGGGGGGGAAATGAGGGGGAAATAATGCCAAAGGTAAGTAAGGAGACTCTACTGTAGTTGAGTTCTCCAAGATAGAAAAGAGGTAGTCTGTGAAAAATGAAATAGCTAGAAATTAGGAAGACAAAGGGTAGAAAAAGAAGGGAAAGTGGTGGGGGGGAAGGAAAGGGTAAATGGTAAGGTCAGGCAGATACCTGGTGAATCAGATGTCAGGCAGGTTGTAATGTGTCATAAATCCAATGTCTATATTGAGTCCATGATTTTTTGTATCCAATAGATTTATAAAGTGAAGTTCATAGGCTCGTCTATGACAGGTGTTTTGTAAGTTTGCTTTGAGGATTAAAACTGAGATCAGAGAGGGAGTGATTGTCTTGTGAGAAGTGTGCAACCACAGGTAATTGGATATTTTTGTCTTTGATTGATTTTCAGTGTACATTCATTCTGGTGTACAGTTGTTGTTGGTTTCTCCAACATATTTTCCATCAGGGCATTTGGTGCACTTTTGCCTACCTTTCGTAGACGAGCCTGCAAACTTTGTTCTGAACTGTTGTGGTCTTTTGAGGTCCTTGTCAACAAAAAAAAAAACTGCTCTATTATTTTCCCATAGGTCAAAAAACATGTTAAAACTAACAGCTAGTATTTTCAAAGGAGTGTCTCAAGTTTGATGAGGGGTGCCTAGAGTCTAAAACAGTCAGGAACCACTGTTTTAGATGGGCCTATACATGTTCCCTAAATTAGTTTTTTTTTCAATAATGCATACATGCTGGCTGTAAACAGCCTAAATAAACTCCTTCCTCACATAGAACCCAGGGGAAAAATAGGAGGAAGAACAAGCAGTAGCTTTCCTCTTGGGGTAAGAAGAAATTTCATGGAAAAAAGCTGCAGGTAGTGCCTATGGTTTGGCAAATTACAAGCCTGTGAGTTTACTGGATGAAAGACTGTTCCACTAATCTCTTGGCTGTTCAGATCTGTTTCTTTTCACACAGCAGGCTCTCCATGTGCTTTCACAAGTAAGAAGGCACTGCATTTTAGTTTCCACGCATATGCAGACTTAAGTCAGAATCTGGCCCTTATATATCATTTTTGAACATGTACTTTCTGTCCCAATATGTAGATGAAGGTGCTTCCTTTCACCCATGTGACGATACCTACTGTGGTCCTTTTCCGGAGTCTGAGCCTGAAGTTAAGGCTGTAGCTCACTTTCTTCGCAAACGTCGGAAACAAATAAAAGCCTATTTGTCTTTTCATGCATATGCCCAGATGTTGCTCTACCCATACTCTTACAAATATGCAACAATTCCAAATTTCAGCTGTGTGGTAAGTACATTAGTACTTGGAAGAGAAGATGCCCTTATAAAACATTTCTCTTACATTGTTTAGAAAGCAGTATTGCTTTTCTAATGAAGTATTGTTTTTCTAATACTTCACCCACTTTTCATGTTAGTAGTATTTATTTTAGATCCATTTCCAATCTTATCACTGGTTAGGCAACTTTTATTTAAAGTGAGTCAGCAGTAATTTGATTAGAATGTGATGGCTCCTTCCATCATCAATATCTTAAAATTACTTGTAGTATAACTCACTAGATTTGACTTACAATGCTGTTATAATTTATTGAATTAATATTCATGGGAGTTGTGTTACTAAACCCCTGGGCACCTACCAAAAGGTTGATCCCTTCATGTTTGGAAAAAATTAAGAAATACAAATGTTATGAGACATAATGAAGTTCACCTCTGATTTATTAACATTTAAACTGCTAGACAAAATAGAAATAAAAATGGCGTATTAAATTATTTAAATTAGAATTTAGATTAATCAATTAAATTAGAAATCCACTAGATTTCACCAAGAATAACACTTCTAACCCTTTACATCATAGCTTACTGCCATAGCATTGGCTCACTGACCCTTTTGATCTGAGAAGTTAGCCAATATTCTTTCTGGAAGTTTCCCCCATTAGGTGATGAAATTACTGGTATACAGATATTTATTTTTTACAGTTGTTTTTATTTAGTGAAGTAAAGTTCCCAGGACACAGCAAGAATAAAAAAAAGAAAGTGGTGGTTTCTTGGCTCACTGTCCAGCCTCTTTCCCAACCAATGCTCTTCCCCAGAGCTCTCTCTGTTGGTTTATTCTCAGGACCACACTTTCAATGCACGTCCTTCTGTCTGCTTCTACTTACAGGCACACCCAGTTCCACCCAACAATAACCAGCTCCCTTTCCCTTTGTATGCAGTTCCCATTGAATCCCCTCCTGTTATAGCTCAGCATTTGTCTGTCATTGTACAAGGCTCATGTTTTGGACATTTGCTTCTATTGTTTTAGGACTTTAACTGGTTTTTATGTTTACCCTGAAATGAATAGTGACCTCACATCTGAGAGCTTCAATGAGGCTTCACTCAACCTCCACCAAAATGCCACAAAAACTGAATTCTCTTAGGTAGATCTGGGGTGTGAATGAAGGCCTCAGTTGCATTGCTTTTCAGTTACCAGGAAAATTAATAGACCTTTCCCGATGCTCTGTGTCTTAAGACAGTTAATTATACAAACTCTTAAGTTTCCCACTTGATGTCATGCTTGGGAAATAGAGAAGACTAGAAGTCAATGAAGCAGCTAAAAGTATGAGGATTGTAAGGATTCGCAGCCCCTCCATATGTTTAATATACCATGCATTGTTCAGTAAATCCTGCTAATGAATGAGCCCTGGCTTGATTCTCCCTTCTTCGTCCTCTTTTGGAGGTTGATTGAGGTTCTACTCAGCCGAAGCAGTCCCCATCATTAGAAAAAGAACTATATAACAAATATATAATTTGAATATTTCATACATTGGAAAAATAAAGGAGCCTTACCTTGGTGTCTGTAGTACAAGAAGATAATTGATGAGTATTCTGATGAACACATCCAGAGCTAAGTGAGAGAGGCTGAGAGAAGCAGTCAATGCGTCAGAAAATCCATTCTTAAGAGAAAGATTCTTAAAGCATTCACACACAGGAAAATCCCACCCACCCATAACCTTTTCCACCTAAAATGTTTATATGGGTGGAAATCTGTTTGGCATCCATGGGCCTGATTACTGACACAGTGGTAGCCTTTTGGTCAACTTCACTGGCCCTTCAGTTAGGCTCTGTCAGGCCAGTGATGCATTAAATGGAACATGGAACATGGACCTGAAGTAGCCGTCAAAGATATCATTACAGACAACTTCCAATTAGGAGCCAACATCTCTGGATAAATATATTTATTTTTAAATTAAAACAATAAAGCAACGTAAAGTTTGCAAATATTTCACTGATACCCTAAACTATGTATATGTCAGTTCCACAGTGATTTATTTTTGTTTGCCTGTTTGTTTTGCAAGAGAGGATGATGAACAAAACTTGCTTCTACATTGTAGGGAGAATTCAACCAGTAAACCTCGGAGAGAAGCACAGTGAAAAGAGTCACAATAAAGTTATTGTAGAGTTGTATTAAGGTACTTTTGTATACTAGCACTTGCCTTTGACCAAAAAGTTACATCACTGATGGCTCTAAGATGCATATATTTTCAGTATTTAAAATATCTACCAATATCACATAAGCTAAGATTGAAAAACATAATTATAATTAAGTCTCCAACCAATTTCTCTCTACTAGGGTTCTATGGCTAGATGGACCATGAGAGTTGTTCTGTGTAACTCCACATGCAGAAAGGGTGAGGAACGTTTACTGCAAATAGTGCTCAAGATTATTTTAGGCAGAGGCAAAGAAGCTTCTCTTCAGTTCAGTACACACTAGTATTCTGCCAGTCTCTGGTTCAATTAAAGTCCTAAATTATTCAGAGCTGCTCTGAAACTGGAGAGCAGTATACCAGTAACAACATGCATATTCTGTTCTAATTTAGACACAAGTCTCTTATTAACTCTCTACATAAATCTGTTCTTTAAACATCCTTAAAGTGAATTTGGACTATAGTTTTAATGTGGTAAACGTCTGCAACAGTTATTTCAATCCATAGAGTTTTTTAATTCCATTTACTAATTTATACTTATACAACCCTTCATCTCCGTGTTTGCAATGAGCTTATATGACATAGAAACATTCCCTCAGCAGAGCCCTATGCTAAAATCTACTAATATTGCAGTTTATCTCGAGGCCTGCTTCTCTGAGGTGCCAGGAGTTCTGGTTGCTCAGTATCATTCAGGATCAGACCTAAACAGTAAAATGAAGTACTCACAACTGTTTTTCTTCCTTCTGTGTCTGACAACAATGATTGGTATGAACACACTGCCTGTAACCTAAGAATCATACACTCATTACAGCCAGCTCTTTCTTTCCCTCATACTGGAAGTATACTGTGGTCATTTACTTTGCTCAGTTGTCATGTGTATATGGAAGCCAACACTATATCATTTTTCTAACAGCTTTTTTCTTGTTATTGTCTGACAAATAACTTCTTGGGAACCTGAAATTGAAATCTATTTACTTATAAACACTTTCTCCCTAGCATGTTTGCTGGCATCTTATTGTACATTTAGGTCACTGACATGAAAATGTAATAGTTCTTAACTTCCCTCCATTTATTTCAGAGTAGGAGATTTCTGGCCCATGTAAGATGAGAAGGCCCAAGTTAAATCACAACCCCCTTCCACAGATTTTGTAGAACTGCAGATGACTAAAGCTGTATGGAGTTTGAAGTGAGCGACTAGACAGAAGTAGACATGGGAAATAACTGTTCTCACTAGTATCCCCTCAGTCTCCAAACCCATGCAGTGCTCCACTGAAGTTCATTATAGTATTAATTTTGACATTCCTCCATGCTTTCACTGTTCCTCGTGGATTTGTGTCAAATAGCATACAGGCTAGCAGTATACTCCTTCACTACGTACCAACAGAGACTGATAAGAACCAAAAAGGGCCCAAAAGAAAGTTTATAATACTCTACTGCAGGGTTCACCACAATTTTACAAGTTGCAAGCTGGCATTTGTGACCTGGCTGCCACTCCTGTCACAGTGTCCATGCTGCCTCTGCTGCCTTTACTTACCCATGTGGCCGAGTGCCATAGATACCTGTCCTGAATGGTAACACAGGGGGCAAATAAGATGGTGAGGCTAAGTGCCACCTGCTTTAGGGGATAAGACGGTGCAGAAGTAAAGAGTGCAGCTGGCACCACAGAGCATTCAGGAGGAAGAAAACCTGCCAGGGAAAACTGTATGCCACCAATCCCAGGTGCCACTGCAGGCTGGATCCAATCTCTTGGTAAGCCAGATTCAGCCTGTGAGCTGTAAGTTGCTGACCCGTGGTCTACTGAACTTTTTACTAAGGTAAAAAAATATTGCTTCCATGGTAAAAATGTCTAGACTGAGCTCCATGCCCAATATAAAATTAATTTTATAAAGCTCTAGTTTTTGGGCAAAAATGAAAGTGACCTGTTGTTCCCTAAATTAATATCCAATCAGTATTCTACCTCATTTAGGAATCTTCAGTACATCTAGAACAACTGAGCTGATAAAGCTTCTGCTAACTGAATCCTATACTCATCTAGGTGAAAAAGGCTGGAAATAAAACAGCAGCTTCCCTTGAAAATTCAGTATAAACCATATCCTATCTCCTACCATCTTACCCATATGGGACTCTGTGTTCTACTCCCAACATTTTTTTCCAACCGCTAACATTTTCAAGAAACCCATATTAAAGGGTTTCTTTAGGGTTACCCTTTTATGTCCTCTTCATTCTTTTTTGTTTTTTAAGACAACTGTCCCTTTTTTCTGATCATTCTGGGGTGTCCCTAATGGAATTTTTAAAATAAGTTGCACTACAAAATTCTTCTCTCCAACTTCATGGAATAGTGTGCTATTTCTACCTAGACTGTTGTTAAAATTAGTTATATTTGGGTCATGATTCTCTTCTACTGTCTCTATTCTGTAATGTTCCTTCAGTGACAGAAAAAGAGCAGCAGGGGAATTCCTCTAACTTCCACGACTGCCTTATGGTCATGAACAACCTCTTCTGTCATTAGATGGCTAATGGAAGAGCTTCACTGTAGTATATTCCCTCCAGCCCAGCCCTGGAATGCCATCAGTACAGTTTCCCTACACAAGTGCACCAGTGTAGGATTAGTGGAGTGGAAAATCTAGCTACTGTTGATAGATTTGAATTTTATGCATGGCTTTTAAGCTGCATAAATAAAGGACAGTTCTTTCCCAGTGTAACACCATGGTCTAGATTTGCTGTGTAACCACATTGCAATGTAAGCCTGTAGTTCTAGATACTTAACTGGTGATCATTCATAGTTCAACAAAGTTCTCTATGCCATGAAAGTATTAAGCCAGGCTACAAATACTAGAGCATTAAAAAAAAACATTTTGCTGTCAAAATTGTATTTATCCATTAAATCATGTAAACTTGGCCTCCAGAGAACTATAAAACCTAGGAGCTGCATTAGGAGTAAATGCTGTGCAGTTCAAGTTCAAATCCTATTACAGTTTTTAATGTGAAATCTAATATATTTATTTTTTTCTCCCACACACAGGAGTCTGCAGCTTATAAGGCTGTTAATGCTCTTCAGTCAGCTTATGGTATAAGATATAGATATGGCCCTGCATCTAGCACTTTGTGTAAGTTTCTGTACTAAAATGATTTGTTACTTTGACCTACATACAGTAAGAAGGGATTGCCTTTACCAAAACAAAGGAAGCAAATCGCCTCTACCATAAACTTTGATCAAATTGTGACAGGTGAGAAGGGCAGAAGGGAAGTTTGTAACATTTAGTAAAACTTAATGAAAGAGATTAATGCAGCAGATGCTAGGGGGCAAAAGCCAAGCGAGCAGGCTGATGAGTTGCAGTTAATTCTGGGGTGTAAAAAAGTAAACGAAGAAAGAAAAGGGGTGTTTTTAATAGATACTGTGGTCCCAACACTAAATCTTGAGATAAGTTAAGAATTCCCGGGTTGCAGGTAGCAGCAGGAGCCATGCCCCCTGGATGAACCACTCGTGACTCAATCCTGTGCCCTACTGGCTGTACAGCTTTTGCCCCTCCCCTAGCTTCAGCCCCAACCCCAACCCCACTCCCTCCCTCACCACC
>NW_017728886.1:210886070-210898917 GCF_001723895.1 Crocodylus porosus | reverse complement strand
CCCCACTCCCTCCCCACCCCGATGCACCAGAAGCCCTCAGCCAGGCTGCCTTGTGGCCCTAGTACTGCCCTGCATTGGGGGGTGGGGGCTAAGCTCCATTAGCCCCATCCTTCCACTGTGTATGCTGTTTGGACAAATGCAACCCAACCACTTAAGCTGCTCCTTCAGACTGTTGGACACCAATGACCCTAGCTGTGGGCTGTTGCAGCTTATCCCCCTAGCCCTGGGAATGTGGGAAGAGTGGGGCATGGCAGGAAATGAGCCAGTCTGACAAGTGAAACTCAACAGCCTCACATCTGCTCATCTGCCCACAGCACAGCATGCTATTCAGAGTGTGAGGTCAGCCAGCACAGGGGCTCCCAGGGGCAGGGGCCATGCATAGGGGGTGCATATGCACCCCCTAAGTGTGGCAGTGGACCCGCTACACCACTGGCAGCATCTGCAGGCATTCCACAATCACCGCTGGCCACCACCAATGCTGCCGGTGGCACCTGTGGATGGTTGCTGACCCTTGGTCGGCGCTCACCACTCACCCCCCACCCCACTGACAGCACCGGCAGCATCTGCGGGAGCTCCCCACTCCCCACTGCCATGCTCCCGCCACCACCATGCCCCCCCCAGCCACCAGGGGCACACGCCATTCATGCCCGAGGGCAAGGGAAGGCAACTGTAGAAGTCCCCACAGTAGCTGATGGCACCAGTTGTCTGCAGGATGCCATGGTGGATGCAGGCCTCTGGATTGGAGGAGGAGAATGCTTACCACCATGCAAAGGGACCAGACACTATGGTATCCTTAAAAGGATCTCATGAAACCCCTGGGTTCTGCATTACACCAGTAGAGAATCACTTGGTGTCTGGGAACATATCTTCCTTTAAATCTTATGTGAAAGGAAATACACTATAGGTATTCAGCAAATAGTAATGATGCAGAACAGACACTGGGGTGGAAATGTTCCCTTACGTGACAGACTCTTGAAAATAAATAAGGAAAATTAGAACATTATTTTTTCTTAAATAAGACTAATAATACTAAGCAACTTCCAGGAGGCACTGAATGCCCATGGATTTCTATGGGACTAGAGGACATTCAGTACACACAAGAGTCAGGCTCTAGGTGTTAAGCATTCACTAAGCTTCTTAACTACAATGTCATGGTAACTGTATACTTAGTTCAGCAGGACAAACATAAGTTATGTTAACCCTATTTTATCTTATCGTCCCCAGATGTGAGCTCTGGTAGTTCTATGGACTGGGCCTACAAAAATGGCATTCCCTATGCATTTGCATTTGAGCTGCGTGATACTGGTCATTTTGGATTTTTACTTCCTGAGGCTCTTATCAAACCAACTTGTACAGAAACCATGCTAGCAGTTAAAAATATCACAATGCATCTGCTGAAGAAATGTCACTGAGTATTACAGCTAGGGTCTGGAATATGTCGTTTTACTTCAAGTGTGTTTTAAATAGACACTGCTGAATCACTGCAGTTCTAAACTAGGTATCACTTTAAATTTGTAGCTACTATTAGAGAATGTGGTACTTATTCTGTGTTGGATGGGTTCTACTCTACAAAAGTCTCAGTAAGTTTGTGTGTCACCTAAATAACTTGTTCACAGCAAAATACTCTGTTCTTATTTATGATATATATTCAAGCCTTGATTCTGTGCCAGTGAATTTAGTAGCAACAGGATCAGATCCTGCTTTCTGTTTTGGGACCAAAATTTTGGCAGGCTCCACTTGCAAGAACATGCATGGCCAAGACTGTGGGGCATAATTTATCTGCCTCTATTCTTATGGTTTCCTTCATAAATAATAACGCCAGCAAGAGCCATGGAGGGACATTTCAGATGGGTATTTGTGGATCCAGGGACATGGTTCATATGTTCACTCACATATGGTCTCCTGACCCATTGTTGCCTTTCTGTGTAGTGTCACATGTTCCTAATAATAAAGACTTATGAATGGTAAATGGTTGCTGCTGGACGGACTGCAGGTGGCTATTGATCTAATTTTTTTTGCATATATGTATATACACTTTGGAAACCTTTTTATATGGTGCCAGAATTTGAGGTGTGCTTTTCTTTTAATTATTCAGAGACAGCTATTTTAAAATACATAAACACAAGTGGAATAAAGATCAGCATATTACCATTTTTAAATATACCATTTGAAAGATTTGTAAGAATTTTAATGAGGTATGACTGAGAAAGCACCAGTCTTGATCAACTGAAGATCTGGTCCTTAAACTATCACTTCAGTGGTAACTGCAGCTTTTATTTAAGGGTTCTTAAGTAATGCGGGTTCTGTGGCTACATAGCTATTCTTGAAAATCAAGTTTTTTGTGTGTTTTATATGAGTGATAATTGATTCTTAACTGATTGGGAGACAAAAATATGGAACTTTTACAGCTGAAAGTTTTCTATTGAATAAGTATCAGAGTTGAAAAAACAATGCTGAAAGTACAACGTGCATAATGTATAATGGATTTTTTGATATTTCCAGACTATGCTTTTGTACTATGTTATATTTGGAAAAATATTTTTTATTTTAGTATTTTTGTTTTGAGTTTCAATTGATGCCAGAAATTGTTAAATAAAGCACATTTGTTAATAAAATCTTCAAAGTAAAGTATTTCTTCTGTATTGGTCCTCTTTTAGTTCTTTGTAATGACATTCCCTAATCTATCATATTTACTTTAGTCAAACTCCTTGGGATAGGGACCTATCAGTTTTATTTGTCTCTACGTCATCATTGTTACGTATAGTTAAAAAGCAGTATTCTGAAAGTCAAAAAACTGCTAGAAGCCAGAATCTGACATACCCTGAATAGAACCATATTCAGACAGTAGCTTCCCTTTACCCAGTCCATAGTTTTCATAGCATCAGGATAGCAAACTCTGTGTGTGTGTGTGTGTGTGTGTGTGTGTGTGTGTGTGTGTGTGTGTGTGTGTGTGTGTGAGAGAGAGAGAGGTGTTTTGTAAATTCCCTTTGAGAATTAGAACTCTCCAATTTCTCAGTTCTAATTCTCAAAGGCAATCTACAAAACACCTTTCACAGATGAGTCTACAAACTTCATTTCATCAACCTACTGGATACAAAAAATCGTGGACTAAATATAGACATTGGATTTATGACACATTATAACCTGCCTAACACCTGACACCCCAGATAACCTCTCTACTATTTCCCAATTATATTATCATCAAATCTACATTCTCCTTTCTCCATCCCTACCCCCACCCCATCTCGCACCCATTGACTGTCTCAATTTGCATTTTCACTGACTGGCTTTCTCTCATGCCTACTCTATTCCATCCAGGAAGAGCACAGACCAACTACAGGTACTTCCTCAGTCTGATGAAGGGTGTTTGTACCCAAAAGCTTGCAAATAATTTTTCCAACTACAGTAAAAGCTAGGCTATGCAGCACTTTATGAGCCGGCATTCTCTATTAACCTGCGTGTCGACTTGTAAGGGAAAAGCAAAAGTGGAAGTGCCCACCATGGCACTTCCAGTTTCGCCAAGCCCCCATGGCCCGGGACAAAGCAGCCTGCATTGCCGAGCCCTCACAGCCCAGGGCAGAGCAGCTTATGTGGGCCCCCCTCCCTGTTCCTCAGGGCCTGTGGGGTCTGCAGAAGGGGTGGTGATGCCCTGGATGCAGCAGCAGCCTGAACCGGCAAAGAGACCTGTTTGGGCCGCTCAGTTAACCAGTATATTTTATTATCCAGCACCTCCCATTCCCCAGGGGTGCTGGATAAAAAAAGCTTTTATTGTATTTTAGTTGGTCTAATAAAAGATACTGGATTTACCCAAAGAACCTTGTCTTCCTATGTCCTTAGACCAACACAGCTACAACCTATATCTCAGATATAGTATAGTATATGCATATAGGACTATTACTGTATAGGCACTACTATCTAACAAACCACAGATCTACTTTATCACATGTATATCTGGAGGTTAAATTACTATAGATTTGTTTTCTGTCTAGGAGCGACTTTCCTGATTCTGGTTTTCTTTTTCTTTTCATAGTCAGTATAGTTGTAGCATGTTTGGTTTTGTCTGAGATTTTAGATTCAGCTTTCTTCAATTCAGTTACTAACATACATAACATATATTATGATAGAGATACACGTTCATCAGCAAGATTAATAATTTGCCCTTTTGCTGCAGATTGGGTTATATTTGAACTTTTTTCCATTAAAAGAATATCTTAGTTCTAGCTCTAAAATGTACAGAGAGAGGCAGTTCTGCAGCCTGAATTCAATTTCATTATTATTGGCTCTTGTTTCCTGAAAAGCCTACAGATTAGCTCAGACTTGTTTGATTAAAACAAGTGTCTGTGCTGGTTTAATTAAAATCCAGAGGGCAGAATCACTCTGAACACATCTATCCATTGGTAACCTCTTTTCACCCATGAGCATTTTCACAGGTCTGTTGGGGAAAGAAGTAACAGTCTTTTTCTGTACAGAAATTGTGGATGGTAACAGTAAAGGCACACATTCCACCCAGTTAGTCTTGGTGGTGATTAGCTACTGAATATTCAGGTAACAAGGGCACAGACAAAAGTTACGTTTGTGGTACAATGTGCCCCTTGAAAGCTCTCTACAGCCATGCCCTTACAGAAGTGCATGACTGCAGAGCACTTTAAAAAACCCTGATGATGCAACAAACTGAACCCTCATCAGGTGAGGATTCAGATAAAGGGACTCCTAAGTGGAGCACCTTCATTAACATCTGTCAGCTCACACCGGGAGCAGGGCTCCAATCCCACACCCTTCCTCCTCTCCCTCCCATTCTGAAGGCAACACCAGAGCTGGGAGGTGGGAGAAGCAGGGCTAGGGGAGAGCAGCTACAGACACGCAGCTGCTCCAAACTGGAGCTCAATCTCCCAAATCCCTGGACCCAACAGCAAATGTCTGTTGTGTCAGGGGAAATGCTGTAATTCATGACACTCTCTGTGACATGCCATGAGTTACAGCGGGGAGGTGCACATCTATCAGTGCCCAATATTCAGCTACTAAGGCCATTTGAGGGAGGAAAGAAAGGGCAGAGAGAGAAAGACTGTAAAATTCCCAGTCAGGAAATGGTAACTTTTAGCACAGTATTGTATCTAACCCAAGGAAAGAATAGCATGTAGCTGAGCTACTCAGGAGCAGGGCAAGAATTGGATTGTAATTAAAAGTCAGGATTTGGTTCTTGATCCAAAGAGGAAGTAATCTTTGCCACCACTTCTGCTGAGGGGGTTTACTTCTGTAGTTCACTGAGGAGAAGAGCCATTGGGCTTTGCCTGTTCATAACCAAACTGAATGGGAAAGAGTGTGTATCAATCTGAGAGAAACCCATTGCATATGATAATGCAGAGGGCTACTACATGGAGTAAGGGGCTTCACAGAAAATACAGCAGGTACTTTACATACCTGAATGAGCTATGTGGTGTTAAAATATGATTTGTGGTCCTTTATGCTGTCTCACTCTGCCTAAACAACTCAGCTGTATCATATCTGTACAATAGGTGAGCTATTGATTGACAACAAAAATAATTGAATGATTGGAAAATACAAATATTCTTTCTTCTCTGAATAAGTTTTCCAAAATTGTAGATTCACTTGACTAGTTCAGAAAAAAATGCAAATATTTTTACATTTATTTAGGATTTTTTCACCCTTTTCTCACAGTCATATATTTTTAACACACCATTTTATGTGCATTAGACTAAATCCTAAAATCTATATAGAACCACAGAATTGAAAGAAGCCTCAAGGGTCATCTAGTAACCTCTGCACCAGTGTATTGTTCCTGCACTACTCCTAAGCCATCCCAGATAGATACCTATCCAGCATATCTATTTTAAAACAATAAAAGGAGCCCTCACAACTCCCATAGGCAGCTTGTTCCATTCTCCTACCGCTTTTGCAGTTAGGAAACTTTCCTGAGATTCAATCTAAATCTGTTTTGCTGTTATTTAAATACATTGCTGCATATCCTGCCCTCTGTGACAAGTGAGAACAATGTTTCTCTATTTTTCATGGTAGCTTACAAACATTTGAAAATTGCTATCATGTGTCCCCTTCATCTCCTTTTCTGCAAATTAAACATTCCTATTTCCTTCAACCTTTTGTAACCTGGGTGCACCCAAGTATGTGCTCCCCACTCCAAATAGAAGGGATGGGGAGCCAGGCAGGAGTGCTGTGAGAGAGATATGCAATACCACTGTTCCCTCTGTTCTCTATAGTCAGGCCAGGACAAAAATAGTTTAAGTATATACAGGTCTATTAATACACACACACACACACACACACACACACACACCTCTAGAAAATTATACTACCCACAATTGCCTCGAACCCAGCACAGGTAAGTAACTGATCTGAAACAGGTAAGCACAGGCAAGCCCGAATAACCGACAAGTAAATATAGGTGAACAACAATAAATACTGGCAAACCACAGGAGGTGGTATCAACAAGGGATGCAACAAGACAGGTAAATATATATACACAATATACAACAGTTAAACAACAACTCACATTACAAATAACAAAATATAAAGTGCTACCTACAAAATATGAGGCACCTGCACACCCTTCACTGTATCAGCATCACTGTGAGTACTGGAGACTCCCCTTTGATACTAGGAGCCTTGGCACGGCTCCAAAAAGGAAGGAGCCCCAGTACCTCTCAGCCTCTTGCAGGCTTGCCAGGGACCCTTTCCCCACAGGGCCCTCTGGTAGACCCCCTTCTAGGAGCTGTTTTTGTGGAATCTGCAGGTACAAGGTAACCTCAGGGATAGTGACTATCAATTGACTGAATTCACTATCTGGCAAATGGTGGGTAAACTAACCAGCAGGGCTGAAGTGCTAGCCTTCAGAAAGGCTTCCTCCTGTGAGTAAGGCTGAAGTGCTAGACTTCAGTGTTCTCAGAAAATTAGTGAGGCATTAAAGGTCAAGAGCAATGGTAAAATGGGGGTCCAGGAAGGGTGGTCATTCCTCAAGGGAGCGATCCTATGGGCGCAGAAGGAGACAATCCCACTGCACATAAAAGTAGCCAAAGGGGTCAAGAAGCCCTCTTGGCTGAACAGGGAAGTCCAGGAAAACCTAAGGGCAAAGAAAGAGTTATACAGGCTGTGGAAACGGGGTAGCTACCAAGGAGGAGTATACCTCCCTGGCTTGCACTTACAGGGAATCCGTTAGGAAGCCAAAGCAGGATTAGAACTTACACTGGTAACACAAATTAAGGACAACAAAAAGTCCTTCTTCAGTAAAAAAGAGAGCAAAAGGAAGGTGCATGGTAGCATAGGACCCCTACAGGATGAACTAGGGCAATTGGTGACAGACAGAGGGGACAAAGTTGAGCTCTTCAATGAGTTTTTGTATCTGTATTCCTAGATATGACCAAGACAAATCTCCCAATAGGATCATAGATAGACACAGAAGGGACACCAGGTCATCAACTTTTAGCACAAACTTAGTAAAGGGAAACTTGGAGGGGCTGAATGTGTTCAAATCAGCAGGCCTCGATGAACATCATCCAAGGGTGCTGAAGGAAATGGCCAGTGTCATAGCAGAGCAACTGACACAGCTGTTTGAGCACTCATAGTCAGGTCCCAGAGGACTGGAAAAGGGCTAATGTGGTCCCTATTTTCAAGACATGGAGGAGGGAGGAACCGGGAAACTATAGGCCACTTAGTCTCACCTCCATCCTTGGGAAAACTCTAGAAAAATCTTTAAGGATCACATTTGTGGGAGCCCAGCAAGTGAAATAATTCTGAAAGGAAATCAGCATGGATTCATTGCAGGTAGATCCTGCCTGACTAACCTTGTTTCTTTTTATGACCAGGTCACAAAATGCTTAGATGCAGGAGTCAAAGTAGATGTAATCTACCTAGACTTCAAGAGGCCTTTGATACAGTATCACATTCTGTTCTCATAAATAAACTACAGGCTGTGATGCAGATGATTACACAGTCAGGTAGGTGGCAAATTGACTTAGGGGCCGCACCCAGAGAACAGTGGTGGATGGGTCAATATTGACCTGGAAAGATGTGGGCAATGGAGTCCCACAAGGCTCGGTCCTTAGACCGGTGCTATTCAATGTCTTCATCAGCGACTTGGATGAGGGTGTGGAGAGCACCCTGTCCAAGTTTGCAGATGATACCAAATTATGGGGCAAAGTTAACACACTAGAGAGTAGGGAAAGGATCCAGGTGAATCTGGACAGGTTGGAAAAATGGGCAGAATGAAATAGGATGCAGTTCAGCAAAGAGAAGTGCAAAGTGCTGCACCTGGGCAAAAAGAACCACCAACACACTTACAGGTTGGGGGAGGACCTTCTCAGCAGCACAGCAGCTGGAAGGGATCTTGGAGTCATAGTGGACTCCAAGATGAACATGCATCATCAATGTGAAGAACTGATCAAGAAGGCTAACTGCACTTTATCATGCATTAGCAGATGAACAGGTCCAGGGAGGTGATGCTTCTCCTCTATGTGGCGCTGGTCAGACCGCAGCTGGAGTACTGTGTCCAGTTCTGGGTGCCGCACTTCAAGAGGGACGTGGAGAATCTTGAGGGGGCTCAGAGGAGGGCCACTCATATAGCCAGAGGACTGCAGGCAAGGCCCTGTGAGGAGAGACTGAGGGACCTAGGTCTCTTCAATCTTTGCAAGAGAAGGCTGAGAAATGACCTTGTGGCTGCCTATAATTCATCAGAGGAGGGCAACAGGGAATAGGACATGCTCTATTTACTAGGGCACCCCCTGGAATAACTAGGAACAATGGCCACAAATTGATGGACAGCAGATTAGGTTGGACCTTAGAAAGAACTTCTTCACAGTAAAGGTTGCCAGAATCTGGAATGGGCTTCCAAGGGAAGTGGTGCTCTCCCCTACCCTGGGGGTCTTCAAGACGAGACTGGACAAGCACCTAGCTGGGGTCATCTGACCCCAGAGCTCTTTCCTGTCCAGGGCAGGGGGTCGGAATCAATAACCTACTGGGGTTCCTTCTGACCCTAACATCCACGAATCTATCTGCTCTAATTTATTCATGTTGAATATTACCTTGGACTTTTGGCCAAGTACAGACAGTCAAAAAGCCCAAGACTAAATCAATTCAATCTTTGCAGGTTTCTCTAAATTGCCTAGATTGAACTGATAAGCAAATTAACTAATGTTCACTTTTCAAAATGGAAAGGCAGCCAAATCCCTGCCATAGTTCATATCAGTAGCTGGAGGGTGCTAGGTGCATGCCTACCAACCTGCTGGTCACTGTAGAGAGCCAGGAGTTTGGCGATTCCCCCAGCCATGTCCTCACCTCAGCTTCCAGCCACTGAGAAGAGGGTGTGGGAAGAACTCCCTCCCCAACCCTCCTCCCAGCTAGGGTCTCTCCAGCAAGGGGGAAGCCCCCAGTGGGTCATTTATCCCTCTTGCCCAGAGCCAGGCAAGTCCCTTAGACATGCCCCCTCCTCAGCCCTGGGCAGGCTAAGGAGCAGGTGTTGGGGAAACCTGCCCCGCCCCTCACTAAACCACCAGCTGGGTCTCCATGGTGTGGAGGGAAGCCCCCAGTAGGGTGTTTCTCTGCCCCCCTCCCCTCCAGCCACCTGGCAAGTCCCCTAGCTATGCTGAGCAAGTCCCCTAGCTATGCCTCCCCCTTGGCCAGCAGGCTGGCTCAGGAGGGAATGGGAGGAAAAAAATGCCTCTCCCTAGCTCTGGACCCTCTGCCGGGCTGTGCCGTGGGGGAAAACCCATGGTGGGGGTTTCACTCTTGTCACCCATGCTAGAAGCTGGGAGACAGGCCAATCACTTGGCCACACCTCTTCCAGGGCTGGCAGGCTAGCTGAGGGGGGAGCGGACCCCTCTGGGCCCTCAGCTGGGCTGTGCCCAGTGCAAGGGTGAGGGGAAGCCCATAGTGGGGGCTTTACTCCTCCCACCCAACCTGGAAGCCAGGAGCTGAGCTGATCACCCGGCCATGCCCTCTGCTCAGCTGGCAGGCCAGCTCAGGAGGGACTGGCTAGGGAAAAATGGCACCCCCTGCCATCTAGCTCTAGGCCCCTGCAGGGCTGTCTGTGCCTGGTGGGTGGCAGAGGAGGAGGGGTAAGCCCACTGTGGGGGCTTTACTCCCCCTGCCCAAGCCAGGCCAATGCCCTTGGTCAAGGAGGGGGCAGGGCCAAAGGAATTGGCTTGGCTCCTGGCTTCAGGGGTGGAAAAGCCCCTGCTGACAGCTGGGGGCAGGGCCAGCCCTGGTCTGCTGGGGAAGAGAGCACAGCCCAGGACTGCACAGCATCCTGAGATGCTGGTGAACTGAGTTAAATTGAATCAGGATGGGGTCTGGAACAGAATTTCCATAAACTGGTTTGACCTAAATTAGTTAAGTCTAATACTACATCCATCCACATTTATCTTAAACCAGTTTTGGCCATTTTGAAAGCAGTTTAAGTGCGCTGAACTTCTCTTCTGTTACAGGTTTTAACTGGTTTCTAATCACTTAAACCAGTTTGTATGTAACTTCCGTCCTTAGCCTTTAAGTGTCCTAGTAAAATCCATGGTAGTATTCATGGAGTAAGGAATATTTAGTTTGGTAAAAGTTTGTAATATTTGGCCAGACTTACCATCTCGTACATGGTTTGGTTGGAATACACTGTCATTTCCATGCTTTTCTTCTAATACAGCAATCAAAAATATTATGAAAAATGTTTGCCAGACACATCATGATTTACTGTCATTGGCTTTTACAGCTGGAAGCAAGATGTTACCATTTCCATTTAGTTCTTAAATGACAGTAAAACATCTCTGAGACTTGTGGCATTGCTGTGGAAAACAAAGGCAAGGCAACAGGAAGCCAAATAAATAATATATGGACTTTGAAATATAAAACCTACCTAACTTAGTTGTAAATGCTATACAGGGATAAAATAAAAAACACAATTAATAATGAAAATCAGATAAAGAATATTTTGAAATAATATTCACACAAAAAGGTGGTACAGGTGCGTGCCCTGAAGTAACCAGAGCCTGAATCCTCCAAGGAGACACTCTGGCACCTGGCCAGAGCATCTCTACGCCTGCCCCCTTCCCCTGCTGCCCCAGCATGCTCCTCAGTGTGCTGGGGTAAATAGGAGCAGGGCAAGGCTGCAGCAATGACCCAGATCCAGGCACTGTACCCAGTAAGTAGGGACATGGAGGTGGGAGGACTGTGGAAGTGGGGGTGGATTGTTCGTGAGAAGCGGGGCTACTCAGGCCAGGATGCCCTGCTCACCCACCATCTGCATAGCACACAGTTCCCCCACAGCAGCAGCAACAGCTGTCAGGCTCTCAGAGCCCACTGCTGCCAGAGCCCTCCTGTGCCATGGCGCAGCCCCAGACACCTGAGACCCAGCACCACCTGTGCCACATGTCCGCAGGCCTGGCCTGACCCGGCCCAGGGACACGCACGTTTGGGCATGACAGGGCCGCTTCTGCTGTCACCCAGGGTCCCAGCACTGCACTGAGGGAGCACACATCAGGCCAGGCTACAGGGGGGCTCTGCCGCCAGTAGGCCCTGAGCACCTGATGGCTGCGACTGCTGCAGGGGGAGCTATGCACTGTATGGGAGCTGGCCAGATACCCACCCTTCCTGAGCAGTCCCCCCCACACCCACAAACCCCCCACAATCCACCCACAAACCTCACACCCCCAGGCCCCCCTATAATCTCCCCTATCCCCATACCCAGCCACATACCCCCAACCCTTGCATAAGCCCCATATCCTCCCACATACCTCACCCCCACAAAATCTACACCCACCCACAAACCCTTCCAATCTCCCCACAAACCCTACACATACCCACAAACCCTCCCAATCCCTCCACAAACCCCATGCCAACCCCCCACACCCATTCCCCCCTCAAACCCCACATCCTCCCCACAAATCACACACCCTGCATGCCCAGCCAGCCAAATGGGATGGGACAGGACCTGCTGGCAGGAACTGTGGGTACAGGGGCAACTGCCACACTGCAGCCCTGCCCAATACCCATGCTGGGACATGTGGTCCTAGCTGGGGGGGGTGGTCCTCAGCCCAAGAACCACTTGGGGGCTGTGATGGGCTGGGGGAAGGGTGAAGGTGGCAGCAGGAGTGTGTGTGAGAGAGAGAAAGTTAGAGGTTGGGCGTGGAGGAGTGTTCTGGGTTGGACAAGCCATCACAGCCAGGGTTAGAGTCCCCCTAAAGCAGCCTGTGCAGGCAGAGGCCAGTTTGGAAGAAAAGGAACTTGCCCAGCCCAGTCCCTGAGTCCCAGTTAAGGGCTTCTCATGAATGGCATGGGGATCGCCGGGGCCTGAACACAGACACAGGGAGCAGAACAGCAAGGGCTGGCACTGCACAGAGCCACAAAGCAGTGGATGGTACAGGACCTCAGGGGACACAGGCAGGGTGTGTAAGTGGTGCCAGAGCATGGACAGGACTAGCTGGTTCAGCACCAACACTCCCATGCAGGGAGAGACTTCGCAGGAGCCCTGCCCATGCCTAGAGCCACTCCACCACCCTTGCCTCCAGCTGGTGCCAGTTCTCCAGCAGAGAGGGATCTGTAGGGGACAGGTAGACATCCAAGTAGAGCAGTGAGCCTATACTCCAGTGAAGCATGGGTGGGAGTGAGCCCACCTGCCACCCATCACCCACCACCAGGCCAAAGCTCTTGACCCAGAAGACCCAGGCAGAGGAGGCTGCTGAGTACAATGCTTGGCAGGCCTCCACCTATGACAGGTCATCTAAGTCCTGGACCACGAGGAGGTGATAAGTTTATCAGGGGTGACCACCAGGATCTGGGGGAACGTTTGTTCACCAGAGCGCCCCAAGGGATGACGAGGTCGAACGGTCACAAACTC
>NW_017728886.1:210870892-210885469 GCF_001723895.1 Crocodylus porosus | reverse complement strand
TGATCCAGGTGTAGGAAGACAAAAAAGACAGGCCCTACAGAAGGTCCTGAACCAGGAACAGGTTGTCAAAGATGGAACATCTGGGCACCGTGTACATTTGGTCAGGATGGATCGCATCCATCAGCATGGACAGCAGGTGCAGTGAGATGGCCTTTGTTGCTGCCTTGTAGTCTGTGCAGAAGAAGGACATGGGATGCCAGTTCCTCAAGTTCAAATCCCCCTTCTTCAGCAGAAGGGTCAGCATGGCCCTCCAGCACGACAGAGGGAGTTCCCCAGTTCCCTTAGATTTGGCCCAGACCATGGCAAAGTCTGGGCCGAGGACATCTCAGAAGGGCATGAGCACCCTGACAGACGCTGCTGCTACTGTAGGGCGAGGACAGGGGTGAATGGGAACTGTGGAGTGGGTGGGCAGAGGACCCATGCCTCCCAAGCAATCCTTCAGTTGCTTCAGGGCAGCTTTTTTCCAGCATGTTATTTTTTGATATTGGTATTTCCCAACATCAAATTTAGCGTCGACACTGCAACTATGCAGCCCGGGGAATTTTTTCATTTTTAGCGTGCTTCTTGTGACATATCAACTGCTCTGAAGTGACGCAACAGGCACATGCTTGCTCGTCTGG
Source organism: Crocodylus porosus (assembly GCF_001723895.1). Lineage (NCBI taxonomy): Eukaryota > Metazoa > Chordata > Crocodylia > Crocodylidae > Crocodylus > Crocodylus porosus. The sequence goes on along the minus strand of NW_017728886.1, from coordinate 210,884,849 downwards.
ACACAGCCCCTGTGGTGAACAAGTGAGTCGACCAAAGAAGGACCTTCCCTTGCATTAAAACATCAGGGAATGTGTTCACAGATAGTATATTCAAATGTTAATTGAAAGAATCTTGTCACTTTGCAGCCATGCATAGAACGCATTGTCTATGACAAAGAAAATCCTCCCACTGGAACAAAGACATTAGATGCGCGGCTTATCTTTCATGTCCATCCAGTGCTTTTGAGGTTTAGAGAAGCTCTTCACTACTTTTGACATTATTAAAGAAAGCAATGTACAGAACATATATCATAGTAAATTATTCTAAACTATCTCCAGGTCATTATGAATGGTAACATCAGCTGATAGGTAACATGTTCTGAAAAGATATTACAGTATGAATGTCAATGAGTGTTTTTGCATGCAAACGATTGCAGGTCTGTCTTTCTATTCATCTGTATACAAGTACTTGTTTAATTCAAAATGGTGATTTAATGTTTTTTTTCCTTTAAAAAAATGTAATGAATGAAATCTGATTATAATTTCTGCACAGCACATCAATTTGTATTTGGAGTTATATGCAAAAAAACCCCCCAGTTTGGCCAGGTATCAACTTTGATCCAAACTGCGCTGTATCTAGGTATAGTGCTACAGTTACATGTTAGAAAATATTTCTACATGACACTTTGTTCAGTTTGTCATGGCTTTAAGAAAAAATGGTACTTTCAGACTGAAAAGTTAAAGGATTTGCTTAATTCAAGTGATCAGTTCATTTTTTCCTAGTTTAAAGAAATCTGGCTTAGTTGGATTTGAGTGAAAGGAGGTAAGATTACAAAAACAGTGCAGAATGTTTTTTGTGCTTAACTAACTTAAATAGCTTAGTTTTAAAACATGCAACTTGGTATACGTTTGGTTCTTTATGAAGATTAATTGCTTCATCCAATTTGAAACTATATTTGCTGAGCTAAATATATTTAAAATGGTATGCTATTATTTACTTGAGAGCTAGCCAGGTTTCTAAGGGTTATATCAGTAGAATGCATGCTATTGTGGTAGGAGAACTAGAGTGGTTCTTTGGCCTTGTTACTCAGAAACTGCCGGGGAAGCACAGTGTATATGAACTTTTTGTCTCACAGGGTGCATTTTGCCATATTGTGCTGTATTTTTCTCTTTTTCAAGGAAAGAAAAGAATACTGTCTGTCAGTAGCATCTTAAAGCTGTAATAAATCTTAAGCTTAGATTTCAAATTTAAATCAGGAACTTATTACAATTACTGAATTTACCCAGACAAACATACAACTTACCCACATGCAAACATGATGATGCTTTGGCATCTTGACAGTGCAATATGGAGAGTATGGCCTATACTGTATCTCTTTTGAGAACAAAATAGGTCAAGCCTGCAGCAATATGAGGCCTGCCTGGTCTTTTGACAAACAGAAATATTCTCATAAATATTTATAAAAGATATACAGGGGAGAAAAATAACAACTTGTTTGCATATCATCGTTATGGGCTAACTCCTCAGCTAGCATAAATTGTAATAACTGAGTTGGATTCTTGATAAATGTGTCATTTTTTACCAGAAGTGGAATTGGTCCATTTAGTGTTATATAGCTACACAGCTGTTGAAGAGTCCCTCAAGCAGAAGAGATTCCTAATACATCATCTAATACAGCACACAATTTGTTGAAATTTACTATTTTTTCTTTTTATCCTCTGCCCCGTTATGTGAAGTTACATATATTCCAACTGGTCCAATATTCCAAAGGCCTGAAACTAAACAAGAATATCTCTGTCCTGCTAAGTTGTCTATTGAAGGATACACACTAATATAAAATAACATTGGTTTATGTCTGATGAAAATCATGTATTTGAATACTTCTGAAAACTAAAAGATTGATATGTGTAGGGGAAAAAAATCCTTTAAAAAAACACCGGAAGGATGAAAGACTCAGTGAGATATTTAGAAAAAAAATACCAAAATGCCACTAAGTACTTAATAATTTCATATTCTGCTTTTTAAAAAGTTTATTAGATAGACACACACACAAAGATTTCCTCAATAGTGAGAACACATGGATTGAAAACGCTAACATATTTGAATTTTATTTTGTTTCAGCATTAAATACATTAAGAGGCAAAGAATAAAAAGTCTAATCAGAATAAGTGAAAAGATCTCAACTAAATAGCAAAGCTAGTAAGAATAAGCAGTGTCATATTTACGGACTGCTAAGAGGGGACATGATTTTAGTGGGAGAAAAGAAAACTTAAGTACCTAGTGAAGAAAAGATGAAAAAGTAAAAATGATAGGGGCTAATTAGGAGAGAGCGGGGTCAGACAGCCTACTGTAAGAGCAAAAAGGGATCTGGTTAAGAAGCCAATTGGAAGATCAAAAGTAAAAACCCAAATGAGCGGACAAACAATAAAAATTCTAGATTTTAAAGTACCACATGAGAGGTTGGGGAAAAAACAGCTGTTTCCTGAAGAAACTGAGGTAAATATCTCATAACAGCAATATCTCTAATTATAAAGGAAGAAAAAGCTACAAATCTAGAAAATAATTTATTGATTTACATACCAGATTTCTGATCTCATGATGAAAGTCCCTGTGTCTAAAAACTGGGAGTGCCTATGTAGGGCATATTAATTTATTCACATATCTAAAGATATAAATTTTCACCATACGTGGTACGTGGTGGCAGGGATTGAGGGCTGTACTTTCATGCTGTATAATCTAACACCTCACTTGCTGTGTGTGCCCTGCTGTAAACAAATTTGCTGCTTCCTATCTTGAGGCCAGTTCATGTGGTTACACACACATGTATTTGTGAAAGAGCCTCGCACAGCACAAACTGATGCATATTTGCTCTGCAGAGAATAAAAGAAAAAGACAAGGAAAATTCGTACAGGAGTAATCTGCACTGTCTCAGACTGCAATACAGATACAATATTGGTGGTGAATTTCTATGGCAGGAATGTGGATAAGGATTAAATACTACTGCACAGAGATTCAAGGCTTTGGTAACCCAGACAGGGAAAAAATGGATAAATATGGCTGTCTTTATAATGAGCATTTTTTGTCAGAAATGTGCGCCCTCAACCTAGTGAGGTAGTTAAACAAAACCTTATAGGAAGGTATCAATGGGCTGCATTTCTGCCTATGCTCTTCAATAGACAGTAATGCAATGATTCAATCTCGGCACTGCAGTACATTTTCATTTTTTTTATGCAATGTTTTTGAAGCTTTTGTCCTGGCCTTTTTGCTTCTTCAGAATAAGGCTGATCCTTTATTATATAGAGATTTGTTGAATCTGATTATTTATAGCACAAAAATTATTAAGTTATGCAGTGTGAAATTAAAGCCACCCAAAAAAATTCAAATAAAACGCATCACTGGAACCCTCAAAATTAGACTTTTCAGGGATCACTTCCAAGGAAGGTCAATTTTTAGGCCTCACAACTTTGGTCATGCATGGCCATTTAAACTAAATTTACTAGTCATCTCACAACCACCAGAGTGTAAAAGCTAAGGCTGAAATCAATTGGAAACTATTGGCCAGGAATTATTTCACTTGCCATTAATTGAGGGAAAGTTAACACGTTTATCTATTCAACATATTCTATCAGCTTTTTATTCAAAAGGCTATCAAATAACATTCTTTACGCACAGAGAAATTCTTGTCATGTAAGAGGAGTGTTCTTTGTTTTACATATTTATCTACTTTATCTTCTCTACACACCAGCTAAAAATTAACTCCAGTGCCTAGCTCTTATCATGTTTGACAGTTCTTAAAAACATACCCATGAAACAAACCAAATCCAAATCCTGTAAGAGTCCATCCACTGTTCTTCAAACCAGAAACCAACAATATCCCAAAAGCAAAAAGCTTAAATTGGGATTGCATACACTGTTCTATATTCTACTTTAGAATTATCCAATGGTGGTACAGCTGCAGGACATACTAGCATAAGGCCAGTATCAACAGCAGTGCCTCTTTGGAGACAGTAGATAGAGCATGCTGTCCAATATACATAAAGCCACTTTGAACAACTCTCTGCAGGTATCAGTGTTGTACCTTCATTTTCCTGTCATACTCAGTTCTCCCCCACCAGACTCTCCTTCTTGATGAGTAACTCACCTCCCTTCTCACCATTCTGCTCCACTATTTGTTTCTGTGCATGGTCTGACCTGTAACCAAAGCCTAGACTCCTGGCTCCAAGAAGTATGGTTCAGTTTGCTGGTCCAAGAGGCATAAAAGGCCCTGCAAAAAAAAAAAAAAGGAAGACTTGACTTTGTTCAGCAAAAGAAAAGATCCCCCTTTAATATTTTGCATCAGATCAGTGTCACACACTACAACTTATGATTTTAGTATACTTTTATTCCATCTATCTATATTTCCGGGTTTAGAAGCAGCTGCATCTCAGGTCACCACCACACAAAAGGAGTGATAAATAACCCATAATTATTTTGTTTTAACAAATTAAAATATAGTTTTAAACTTGGTGGCAGTTGGGGCTTACAGACTATGTGTGCGAGGGTCAAGGGGTCAGCACACCCCGGGATCGGAAAGCCCAGCGCCGACCGCCCGCTTACCCCTCCGGGAGAAGCGGCCAGCGAGATCGGAGACCGGTGGGGTGGAGGGTTCGGCGGCTACCATGTGCCCGCGACTCCGAGAACTGCGGCGGGGGAATGAGGAAACCAGAGGGGCGGAAGGAGTGGTGGCCACTGCCCGGTGGAAGCCCTAGGAGGCGGAGCATTCACCCACTCCTTACAGGTGGGAAGAAAAGCCGGCAGATTTAAAAACCGGCCCGGACTCCAGGAACGGCGGACCGGAAGTGCCATTGCGGGAGAAGACGGCCGGCTAGGATTCAACAGGAGGGAGGCTGTCTGGTTCACAACGGCCCCGAACATTCTGGGGCAGCGGTAAGGCCCCGGAAGGGGCAAGGCGACGGGGGCTCTAGCCCCGAGCAGCGGAGAGACTGTGCGGGGGGGGGTCGGTGGACCTGACTTGACGGGCTAGAGTGAGAGCCCACGGACCCATTAAGGTGGTGGGTGAGACCCAGCCCATCCAGACTCAGAAGGTACCTCCAACAGGAGAGAGGAGGCCTCCCGGGTAGACGTAGGAAGAGCTCAGTGGCAGAGACTGGTAGGGGCTCAAACGGACTGGTGGACCAGTGGCCACCAAAATCTGGTTCTCGCTAGGACATTCTTGAGGACTCCCCCCAGACGGGGAGGCTTCGGGGCTCACGGAGCTTGGACATAGGCTCACGCCCCTTTCAGTTGAAGAATTGTGGGCGTGGAGAGACTGGGTATCAACTGACCCGGAGGCCTGGGCGAGGGTGTTGGGGAGGAAGGAGCCCTCAAGGACCACCCCTCTGGGGAGGACACTACGGAGACTGGCAGTCTCGTTCTCAGCAGGGCGAATACCGGGGGGGAATTCACTGAACATATTTAATCATCAAAGTCGTGGCAGGCGGTCCCGGTGTACGCCGCTTGAAGACCAGCCCCTTTGCCAGTGGGACGGAAGGGCGTTGAGGCGAGAGGAGACGGTCCCATAAGTGGAGACGTTCAAGCAGGGCTTTCACACTATGGATACATTTTAGCAGTGATGTTGAAGCATAAATGGCATGTTAATTTGTTGGAAATTACAGATTGCAAGAGGGAACAGTTTTCCCAGGCCTTTAGTATAGTTTCTTCTATCTATGACAAATAAATATTTCACTGCCTGGTGACAGATCAGCAAATCAGTGACTGAAGATGACTAATATGGAGGGAAGGTGGGAGTTTGCTCTCCTCAGGAATCTTAAAGACAATACTGATCTTCTCTTATATGAAAGGTTCGCAAAATAATCAGGCAGGCAGAAATAGACAAAAATAAAAAGTCAAAAAATGTTAACAGGATGTTGTATTCAGATGCAAAACTTTGCTTACAACAGATGGACCTTTAATCTTCTCCACCTCTTGCCAGTGGAACAGCTGTATGTAGAACAAAACTACCAGCAGTACAGGCATACCTCGGAGATATTGCGGGTTCGGTTCCAGACCACCGCAATAAAGCCAATATCGCAATAAAGCGAGTCACACAAATTTTTTGGTTTCCCAGCGCATATAAAAGTTATGTTTACACTATACTGTAGCCTATTAAGTGTGCAATAGCATTATAAAAAACCAATGTACATACCTTAATTAAAAAATACTTTATTGCTAAAAAATGCTAACCGATGGAAAAATGGCGCCGATAGACTTGCTCAACGCAGGGTTGCCACAAACCTTCAATTTGTAAAAAACGCAATATCTGCAAAGCGCAATAAAGCAAAGCGCAATAAAACAAGGTATGCCGGTACTCAGAGACCTTTTGAAGTTCTCTGCACTTAATGCAGCCAGAAGTTATACAGTGGGATTTACACTTTGATGCTAATGCCAATGTGAATTTTTAGATTTGCTTGTGGTATAATGTTTGCCTTGCTATATAACACAGTCTTCAGTTCTTGTGTTTCCTCCCCAAATTAAACTGGCATCCATCTACCAATTCATTTACTAGCATACTGGAGATGTCATTGCACAGAAGATGATTCTGGGTATGTCTCCATGTATCTTCAGCTTCACTGACACCAGAACAGAGATTCACCATAACTTTTGTGAGAGTCACTACCCAGCTAGCACCAGGCTGGAAGAAGACTTCCTGGAAGGCATCTCTTTTCAAGCGCTGTTCAGAGATGGAGCAAGCTGTATGGAATATGGAGGTGAAAAAACAACCAGGTGTATAGATATGCTTGGTGATTGCCTAGGAAGTAAGCAGGTAAAAGCACTGGAAAATTCAGCCATGGGGAACTGTGAAAAGGCACTGGAATTAAAGAGTTCTGTAACCCAGGTTTTAGTCTGTGTCCACACTAACAAGTGGAAAGCTTAGGGTCAACTTTAAAGCACAACCTGGGAGCTCTATATCCTATATCCCCAGCCAAGTGAAGAAGTCCTTGTTCAGTGTAGATATTATCCCAACTAAAAGATTTGTTTCTGTAGACTGCAGAGAGGTTTGAGCTAAAACATCTGTAATGTTAACTCTACAGTGAAGCCATAACCCTTGTGTGAGCTTGGGTTCTAGGTGATCTATCAGTCAGTCCCACAACACTTGCTCTGCTCAGCCATCGTCATCTTTGACCAGCAGATAACACTAAATTGTACTACTAGTGTTAAGCATAGCTCTCTCGCTGCCCTAATATACACTTCCAGAGGATGACAAGTAAAATAACGGCTTTTAAGAAACACCAACAGACTTCAAAATTATAGTTATCAAAATTATCACAAGGGTTTAAAATTTTTTTAATGTGATTTTTAATAAATAGGTGCTGAGTCTATATTTACCTACTTCATTGGGGCCCTAGAGTGAAGCACTGCAGGGTTGGGTTTTTTTGCTAGTTTCTCTTTTCTAGGGAAGAACAGTGGCTCCCATGCAACTTTATCTCTCTGGTTATTCATACTCAAAATCTCTCACTCCGTCCATGAAGCCCACAGTTTATAATGTATATGTTGAAATATCAGTTACTGCATTTTTGACAGGAACTAACTTGCTGCAGTTGCTGGAGGAAACAATCAGGCAGATTCAAAGATCACTTCATGGCAGTTAAAAGTGGTTATTGCCCCAGTCTCATTGCTTCCCACCTTCATTCACATGACTTTTATGACCTCTCTATCTGAGCCTTTCAACACATTATTAAAATACCTAGAAACCATACTTGTTATTCATCTGATTTATCATAACCCCAAATTAAAAATTTTTCTTCTGCTGAATTCCTATTTAGCATTTTTAGTTCTATATATATTTTTCAGTCTTCCTTTTGTTATTATCAACTTATCGAATGCAGCCTGTAAATACTTTGAAAAAAATGCAGCAGTTTTAGATTGATGTGCTGGAGCCATCACATTGTAAGGGAAAGAGCCTTTCAGCACATACAAATTAAGTTGTAGCTAATATATATTTTTCCTTCTCTACTGCTACTAATATCCAGCCTAGTTCAGACATCCCCACATGCATTATGCTGGTGGTACCACATCAGCTACAGAATCTGCAGGAGACTGAAGCTAGTCCCTTTTTAAATAATTAAAATAGTTATTCAGTTTTTCAATAACTAGAACATTTTATTTTGTAACTCAAATAAGGATATTAAAATTTGGTATAATTATGCACCGTAATTGGTCTGCTACAGAAAGTAATTAAAGAATTATTTAGCTCATGGACTGATTCAAACCTTATAGGGTAGAGTGGGGGATAATCTAGGGAAGATGCAACAAGGCGTGAATTCACCCCAAGGCACAGTGTATACATAGTGATTTCTTGCAGAGGCACCAAACTAAAAATTCAGGTAGAGCCCCAAAATAATTTTATCAGCTATCACTTTCATTGAATGGCAAACTACATCACATTCACCTCAAGTTGCAAGAGTTCACAATAATAGCTAACATGGAGTAGCTAATGTGTTGTAAATTCATAGAATTATATAAAATAAGGCTTGAAGGGACTTTAAGGGGTCACTAAGTCTAGTTTATCCCCTTGCTGGCAGGGTGAACTATACATAATACATTCCAGACAAATATTTGTCTACCTGGTTTTAAAAGCCCCTAACAACAGAGATTAAAGAAGGATGATTGATCAGTTCAGTTAAGTGGCAATGAGAAATCAAAAGGAGAGTTAGAAGCTCCTTTAAACAGGATCCCATATTTCCCCTCCCAGAATGACACAATTAATTTAGACCCAATAGTATGTAAAAGGTCTGAATGAAATACCAACCCTTGATCTGCAAGAATGGAAGAAGGGATCACTCACTACCCCACAATATGGTTAAGAAGATAGAAGAAAAAAAATATTGCTCATAAAATTGCCTGCTTTGAGCAGAGTGTCTACTCACTGGAAATTTACTTCCTTTCTTGGTAAATTAAATAACAGTAACCCAATAAAAACTGCAACCTAAACCACCTCCAGAAACATGATAATTTGTAGAAATTTTTTTTCCTTCGAGAGAAGTTGCAGTCTCTCATTTCCTGGTTGGAAGTAAATGAATCCACTTGGAAGTAATATTCAGCTATAATCCACATGCTTCCAACCATTGCATTTAATTTGTTTGCCTCAAAAAAAAAGTGTGAGAAACAATAGGGAGAAGAAAACTTGCTAAATTTATTAAATGAAGATTCTATTTAGCTGCTCTTTAAGAGTGTTTAAACTCATGGGCTAGGGACAGACATTCAAAAAGCCTGTGCCTGAATTGATTCAATCTTTGCAGGTTAGTTTAATCTGGCTAGGCTAAGTCACTTTGTAACTGTAAAGACATCCCCTCTAGACTGAAAAAATTCAGGCACATGCCTGCAGTCACTCAGACTAGAAGCTGGGATGTGCTACAGCAGCCCTCCCTTCCCTTCCACAAGGCTGAGCTGAGGGGGACATGGAAAGGACCTGGCAGGAAGCTCTGATTATTTCCTCCCCTCCTGAGCTGCCCAGCAGGGAATGTTTATCACCCTTAACTCATTGTTTATCAACCCATGAAGAAAACAAAGCCTCTCTCCCTTAACTAATGGAGTTCTTCTTAAGCAGCTCTTTCAAGGAAGGACATTAAGCTACCTGTTTAGCTCCATAAAGCTGCCTGCCTCTGTCCTCTCCCACAGCATGACTGTAGCCAGTATGTGGTCTGCTAACTAATGCTGAGGCATCTGTGTAAGGCAGAGGGAATAATCTGTGTTTAACAGGGTGAAGCCAGTCTGCGTGGAGCTCTAGCCAGGGAGCAGAGGGGAGGGGCCAGCCCTGCTCTGGAGCAGAGAGCCCTGCCAAGCCCAGAAAGCATGCCGGGATGCTGGGGAAGTCTGGTTTATTGTAAACCAGAAAGGGGCCTGTGACAGACATTGCATAAACCAGTTTGACCCAAATCAGTTAAGTCTGATACTGCATTCAACTAGGTTTATCTCAAACTGGTTTCAGCCATTTTCAAACTGGTTTATGTGCACTGAATATCTGTTCTGTTACAGGTTTAAACCAGTTTCTGATCACTTAAACTTGTTTATGTGTAATGTCTATCCCTAGCCATGAAGCACCTCTCTGACTGTTAAGTTCACTAGGCATTTAGGATTCAACTGCACATGCCCAGAGCTGCATCGAGTCTCAGCAACTTGTTAAACCTAAGCTCTTCCTTCTGTATGGTTAGCCAAAAAGGTAGAACTCAGCAATCAAATGTTGAGTAGAAGGAGCTGAAAACATGAATTGCTCATGTCATCAGACTACAGCTACTAGCCCCATCACGTGTTGGGAATATCCAAAGCTTGCTTACTTAGCCATATCAGATATTAATCTGATCTCTTGCATAAAAGGTAGTTTTACTTTCCATTACTATTTAATTATCAAGTGTAATTAATTTTTAAGTAATTTATGAAATGGAAGCATCCAGGCCTTGTTTCAAGAAACTTTTAATATTTGTCTTTTAGGCGAATGTACCAATTTCATAAAGCTGTATAACTTAATGACCTGAGCAGCGCTTTGTCTAACTTAAGGACAGAAACCTGTTTCAAAACAAAGCAAATTGTTCCTGTTCATAGGAAGTCGGAATAGAATTAAGGTGGAAAACAGTGTAAACTTCTTTTGTTAACTGCCCCCCAATTTTCAGTTTCAGCTTGTAACAACCATAAAAGCCAAATTTAAAAAAAGCTAGACAACCCCTGAATTTGAGCGCCTATCCACTCTGCATGGAAACAACCATACATCAAAATACACTGCACACACAGTGTCAGTTGCATAGTTACCCTTTTTCATAGAGTAATAGCAAGCAGAAAACACACTGTGCATTTCTGACTAGACTGTATAAATAAGCAGAAAACTGCATTTGCTAAGCACTACTTGCATCCTGTCCTTGTATGGAAAGCAAACAGTAGATATCTGCAAGCCTTTACAGTTGATCACAAGTTGATATATCTTAAAAAAACAGTCATGTTGATATTTTCAGTTTATGAATTTGTGATGGGTATATGGAATATTCAGAGTAGTTCATCAGTTAAAAGGCTTTTCAGTTAACACATTCAGAAAAAATGTAACTAATGTCCTAAGAGACTTATGCGGATCTTCAATCTTTTGGATGAGACATAAGTCTATAGCCCAAAATCTCAGGCTGCTTTTTGCAGGAGTCAAAATGCTATCACTGTTGGATGATGTGATTACTATTGCTTTTATTTTTCTGTTCCATGGGGCTGTTGGCAGGCTTAGGCCAATTATACATTAGAAATATTGCCAGCATAGCTATGTCAAGCAGAAGTTAGTTTGTAAGTTAGTCGACCTATGTGTACAAATTTACCCTATATGTACAAAGTTATATGTACAAACTACTTCTCATAGGTATATGTCAGTCAGTGTTGTGATGGGGAGTGATTTGTAACCAACACTGCTGTACTGGCTCTCAGTGAAATTCAGTTATACTGGCAAACCTGAACTTTGTTGTAATATTTTATTTTGTGCAACCCTGGTTTACACATTTAAAAGTTTTCCTGCCATTTGCACTCCTAGCCAAATTAACTATGCTGACAAGTCCTGCTGTAAATGCTGTTATAAGTACAACAGAACAGTATAGCTGGAACTAGTATACAGTATAACAGTATAGCTATATCAGCCAGCAAACTATTGTGTCAGTGTAAGCTGCATCTACACAGTGGAGGATTGGTAGAATGTCTCTACCAGTTTAGCTACACAGGCAATTCCATTTAAATATAAAGTCTCAAAAGACTACCGCTTTGCTAATATAACCTCTGTTTACATTAAATTTTTCTGGTATAGTAAATAGCCATGCCTTTACCAAAAAGAAAGGGATATAGAACAGGAAGACACTATCTAGGTCAGGGGTGTACAACCCAGTTGGTCCTGCAGGCCAATCTGCAGTTCCTCTCATGCCAGATTTAGTGACTATAGCACTCGCTACAGGATCCGTGCTGAATGTCCTGGAGCAGCTGGGGTGGTTGTCATCTGGGCATGGATCCCAGAGCAGGTGGAATGGGCATTGTGGGTGGTGCAGTCTATCTGGGCCAACTGAGTGCCATACTACATGTGGTGCCACCTGGCCACAATTCACTTTATGCAGCACCCTTCCTAGGATCTACATCACACACAATGCCCTGACACCTGTTCCAGCCAGTCCTGGTCCCAGATCACTGATCTATGTCATGCAATCTACCCCACTGCTATTGCAGGCAACTGTGTCCTCTAACCCCATTCATCAAGTTTTAAATTGAAGCTAGTTGTTTTTTGTACCCGTTGCTTTTCCTGGACAACCATTGCCTACACTTACTTACTCAACAGTTAGAAACTACCTCCTAGTTTACAGCTTACGTGCTATAATGGGCAATTTATACCTGTGTGTTCTTGTGCCAGCATTTTCCTTCAGGATCCCTATTCTCGTGTAGACTTGACCTCAGTGCGGGTCAAATCTGATTCTTGGGTGCAACTTCTCAATGCAAAACATAGCCTGTAGGGTTACTTCGCTTCTGGTGACAGCTCCTCTGAGGCTTGACCTTATACATGAAGCAGCTAGGATTTCTAGTACCCCAGGGTCTAGAAAAGATAAACCCAGATAACAATTCAGGACGCAAGAACGCTGTGTAACCCTGCAGTGCAGATGCAGAATGCAGCAGCAGTGATTTCCAGTGGCCTGTGTCACTTTTCCCACTTGAGAGCAGGCTTCAGGGGGACAGTGGTGTGAGGGCTGGTGCCGCCTATGGAACGCTGGCTGTACGGAGCAAGGTAACCAGGAGGGGGAGAGCCCCTTTGGTGGCAGCGAAAGAGATGAGGAGGAGGAAGGCCAGGCTGCCTGCCACAAGGTGCGCGATGCCAGGACCAGCTCCTGGATCAGGGCTACTGCAGGTTCAGCTGGTGCTAGAAACACAAAGCCAGAGCCCTGCACACAGTTCATGGTGTGTCTCCCACCAGAGGCCGGCCAGCAACACAGGAAGGAAAGAGCCCCTCAGTGAAACAAGCCAAAGAGGCAGCATTGCCAGGTCTTAAATATGAAATTATTGTCTTGGAAGCTCAAAATGTTCATATTTGCTGAAAAATGATGGTACACTGAAAAAAAATGGAAATAAGCATGCAATAAGTATGCAAATAAGATTTTTTTTTCTTATTTACTTCATGTTGCAAACTATAATGGCCAGTGAGCAAGTGAGAACTGGGTCATCCAAGTTAAAGCATTTCTTTATGTGGAGGCAAGCAGTCATAAGCAGTGATCCTGGTTTTCTCTGATTTAAAAACATCCCCAATTTTCAACTAAAAAAAAGTAACCCCAAATGCACAATTTTCTGTACTTTGTGTGAAACACCACTAATACATAGATAGATAGTGTTGTTTCATTTTAATCATGGAAAATGTGGATTTGGGATTACTTTTTTTCACCTGGAAATTGGAGCTTTTTCTAAAATCAAGAGAAAACCAGGATCTCTGGTCATAAGGAAGTGGGATAACAAACCCCCAAAAAGTCAGTTAAGCATCCCTGAAAGTGAACTGGGTTTTGCGTAGCCTGCACCAATTAAATTACCTGCTTCATAAAGGATCCCACGCTTCGACTACTTTGACTGTTATTTATCGAGACTACAGCGTACAAAGTCCAGGCAAACGCTATAAGAGCTGCACACCTAACCGCTCTGCTGCAGGCCGGAGACGCCTCTGGGCAAGGGGCGGGGTTGCTCGAGGGAGCCGCCCCTCCCCTCCCTTCCAGCCCTTGACAGCCGCCGCGCTCCTCCCCTTCTCTACACCTGTAGCGCTTCGCGCACCCACAGGGCAGGTCCCAGCCGAGCCGCCGTAGCTCTGCGGCTCTGCCCACCCGTTCCCTGCCGCCTGGGTTGGGCCCCTGCCGCCGCCGCTTCCTCCCCCGCAGCCGCTCGCCCGGCCGCGGCCCTGACGTCGTTTCCTTCCAACATGGCGGGGGCAGGTTGTCTCCGTTGCCACTAATGGAGGCTGGT